>NC_039257.1:8385641-8685641 GCF_003368295.1 Carassius auratus
TACCACAGTAACACTACAGGCTGATGTCTTTGAATTACATTTAGGGGTCTTAGCAAGACTAGATAAATGTAATTAATAGGCATATGTTTTAATTAGTTTGATTACAGGGTTGTTAGTGATCCTTGAAAAAGTATGACATTTCAATCCCTTTAACTTAATGTTTAGTGTTGCCATATGTAAGTAAAATATTAAAGGCCAATTTTTGTTTGTATGATGTTTTGAAATGGCCGTTTGCAAATGCGAGTGCTGAAGGCAGCAGTATTTTCCCATCCATTACCTCACCATTGCACCCGTTCAGGGCTGGATTTTTGCTGTGTCTGCTTCTAATCTACCTCAGTAAATCCAATCCAAATGGCATAATGTCTTTACAGAGGGGAGTTGTGAGTTGGGGGGGGGGGGGGTTTACAGAGTGAGAGACTAAAAGATGAGGCTGGGTCTTAATTGGATTCTCTCTGTCCATGTGATATGGTTTATAATGGCCTAATTCAAGATGAATCACCCTTGGCTTGCTAGAAGCTAAGTGCGTAGCCACAGCATCAATCGCTATCTCCACAGGCTCTGCTGTGAAGCTTTCTCAACACTTCTGTGTGTGTTTTTCTTCTTTGTCACACACAGGCAGAAGATAACCAAGGCTGTCACTTCAGGTGGCGCCTTATAATCTTGAACAATAATGCAGCCGTGTCCTTTTTCTCCTTTGATCCCGACTAGCCGCTCTAGCAAACCATCGCTAGCATTTCACGAATACAAACAGGTTTAAATCTGATTCCGGAGCTAACCTTTGAATTGTTCCAAAAAGTTAATTATAGAAATATCAGAGTTAAAAATATCACTTTATAGTTTAAAATTGTGATTTATTGTCACTGTTGCAGCTTAATTTCTTGTAATTGGATCCTTACATTTCACAGTGTGAGACTTCCTTATTTTAAACCTTTTCATAGTTAAGTGTTTTATTTATTTATTTGACTCTTGAGGTGCAAGTCGGTTTAAATGAATGTAGGATGTTGAATGGTGCACTAGTATTTTGTGATTGTATTTATCATTATGAACATTATTTTCAAAAACTTTGAGCAAATATTATTAACTTTGAACAATTTCGTGCCAAGTTTATTCTGTAAACTACTTTTAAGTGGTTTTTAAAAAAACTTTTTTGGACTTTGTTTTGATGGGTCTTTATGTAGAAAAGTAGACACTACATACTTTTGGAGAAAGGACTGATTTTTAGAGGAATTAATAATATGCCAAAGGTGTTTGCAAATGTTTGCTTTTGAGATGTGTTTGTGATATTTTGAATACAGTGCTTCATTTTGCAAGAGATATGAGGCATTTTGCATTTTGTGTGTGCAATTCTTGGATTTGTCTGTGAAGTAAAAAAAAAAAAAAGAGAGAGAGGCAAAGTTTTGAAAATGTGAGTAAGCAGTTGAAAAATAAAACTGTAAATGATTAATTCAATTATTATTATTTTTTATTTTTATTTTGAATTGGCACATTGTTGATGAATATGCTTTAAGCAGCCAATCAGTGTCTTAAATCAGAAACTCTCCATATGTTGATAATTTGCTTTATTATTCTGACAATTATTGAGAAATCATGCAGCAGTAATAATGATGCAGAACAATATTAATTACTTCCATCTAATAAGAAAAGCCTCTGTATTAACATGTTTTTCTTTGTCTGAGTTTAAGTTACGATGTAGAAAAGCTCCAAACTTCTAATTAGGAAAACATACCTGTCTGATGTCGGTTGGATGGATGGATGAAGAGCTGGATAGATGGATGGATGCATGGATAAATTTAACGTAAAATATAACCTATTTTACAGTAAGTAGGCTTCATTTCTGAACTTTTGGATATGACACGCAATGTCCAGGTATACCATGACATTCTGCCCTCTCGGCCAGCTGGAATCTCTTTCCTGATGAGAGTCACTGCTGAGTCGCCATGATCTGGGTTTTGTTCAGGCATCTCTTTGCCACCCACGTTCAGTGTCTGAGTCATGAATTGTGCCACATATACATGATTGTCACTCACATTAAGTTAACCGCACATCCTGACCCTCCTGCCTGGAGGTGTTTTCAGTCCTCTGCATAGCCTCAAACTAAATATAAATGCAAAACTGTATCCAACACGGATATCTCCAGCTTTAAAGAGTCTCAACGTTCGGCTGATTACAGCTTCTGCGGCTCCAGAGTGATTAGTCATGTGACACTCACGGACCAGATGATTGGGTCTTATGTTTTTTAACCTTCTTGAGATCAAATGTCATTTGTTCTCTAAATGTGACCAGCAGGAATTCTGCCGTTTTTCTCTGGGAAAAGCTATACACAGACAGTGTGAGAGTCTTTTTGGTCTGTGTTTCGTGTAGGGAAGTGGACTTGTGTCTCTAGATTATGGTTGGTAACTGGTTCGACTCTGTTTTGTTTATCAGTTGTCAGTCTGATTTACATTGATCAACTCTTGTTCGGCTGAGTGTTGAAAATGTTTATTGTTATATGCGGTGGGTTTAAAATGAAGAATATAGGAGCAGGAAAGACAGAGAGAGAGAGAAATTGCTGTTTTCTCTTTTGCCTCAGATGCACCTGCTGCACTCTTCAGACAGGAACGAGATGGGAGGAGATGAGAGGAGAAGTGCGGAGCGAAGGAAGAGGTGGAAAGATCAGTGGCATGAAGACGAGAAGATGAGATGAAATGAGAGAGGGAATGAAAGCGAGCGAGCAGAGGAGGAGAAATGGGACTGCTTCAATGGCTCTTAGCTTCAAAGCTCACACCTGAGCCCAGCGTAATCGTGTGTATGTGTGTGTTTGTGGACGCGTGTTTTCAAGACTTTTGGGGCATGTCTGGTCAAAACTTGTTAACAGACTGTGTTTGCTCATGTGGTCTAACAAGGCTCTGATGTGTGTGTGTGTGTGTGTGTGTGTGTGTGTGTCGCAGCGTGTTTGCCGCTGAGTAAAACCATTCATATAAAATCAGACCACTTTTATATTTCTATAGTCCTCATCTCGTGTCACTGTACACAATGTAACCATATTTTTTCTAAAGTATTCTTCGTTTTATGTGTGAAGCATTTTAATGAGGGAGCAATTACTGAGTGTACCTCAACATCACTGTTGTCGCGGCTACATCTCGATCACCAAACTGCAGCAACATTCATTTACACATGAAATGTGTAAATGACTGTGACTGATCTAGAAGTCCATGTAGGAGGTAGTGTTGTTTTCATTTTAGTTTTAGTCTAGACTTTGTGTGAAGTTGTCATTTGAGTTTTTATTAGTTTTAGTCACGTTAACATACTCTTTTTAGTCTAGTCAAGTTTCAGTCAACTAAAAGTCTGAGCATTTCAGTCTTATTTTAGTCAGAGTTTTCCATCCTGATGACATTTAGTCTAGTTTTAGTCAATGAAAATTGTATTTTAGTCTCTTTTTAGTAATGCAATTCTATTTAATCCAGTCAATACAGTATAAGTACCTAGTAGTATAGATGAAACCAAAATTTTCAAAGAAGGTTATCTTATTATATTATTGTTATACCTTGTAGACTCAAGAATACATCCATTCCAGGCCCGGAAGATGCTCTGATTGGAATTTACAACATTTATTTTACCAACCAAAATTTTAGAAGTACACACATTGGTCCCTTTCTCTGTGTCAGACTTAACTTTGTTTGTTGGCATCTTCTAAATAATGCCACGAGTGGGGCTTGAGAAAGTGACATCGTCTGCGTCTGTGCAGTGCGACCTGATGCGGCCCCTGAAGTGAGACACAGGAAACGGAAATACTGAAAAATAATAAAAATAACGTGACTAAACGAGATGAAATAACATTATAACATTTAGTTTCGTCTCGTTTTGGTCAACAGAAATGAAGATACATTTTAACATAGTTTTTATTTTGCAAACCACATTTAGTCTCGTTATTGTTCATCAACAATATTGCATTATGCACTTACTTATAGTCATCGTCACATGACCAGCATTTACATTGCGTTTCGTCTTGTTTTCATCATGTGATAAAGGTTTGTTGGTGAAGATAGTTAGTCATAATTTTCATTGACGAAAGCAACACTAGTGGGAGGGAGCACACAAATTCTACGGGGAATTTGTGCGCGAGAGAGCTTGAAAAAGAGTGACTGTGATACAATTATTGCCTTTTGACTCTCTTTTCATTCATTTGGCTTATGCATGTGCGAATCAGTTTGGAAGAAAACATTTGCATGTTTATATGTTTATTGATGAGTATGTGAGAGAGGAACCGAGGGGGTTTGTTCATCTGTCTGCACTAATGAGCCTCTTATCTTCCTTATCTTTCCATCCGTCTGCATTTGTCTAATGAATCAAATTTCACAGCTCGATGTTTCCCGCCTGAGTGCTCATGTGTGTTCATATCTCTGTTCTTGTGCATGCGAACACGTACTTGTGCATGTCCGGGGTTTTTATTTGCTCTGTGCATGTGAGCGTGCATTTGTCTCAGGAGGAGAGGTCGCAGGAAGTATGGTGGGCGACTCAGGTGGGCTTTTCTGAGGTCATAATCTTTGCCTGACTAATCACTGACTGTCATGCTCTGGCTCCCAATGCTGCTAGTAACTCAGACATAACCCCACAAACCCCCCCACACACATACACACACTCACACGCATGCTTTCCTTCTCTCATCATCCCTTCTCTTTGGTCACAAAGAACAGACTGCTGAACACACACACACACATACACACACACACCTGCTTTCTACCACAGCTCAACTACAGCAGAAAGGAAAAGAGGAAGAATGAGGTAACTGGAGGGTGTTCAAATGACCAGGGGCCTAGAGACATCTTGTTCCAGTCATCGCACCCCTTGTTGTTTCTGAAAACAGGCTGAGAGGCCTAGTCATTTAAATTTGTTGTTACAGCAGGATGTCCATGACATCAGACTTGAAATGAATGAGTTGAATTATATTAAAGTTGACACTAATAAATACTAAGCTTTAATTTTTATTTTTATTTTATGTGATTTTTTGCTTTTTTTTATCGCATGCCTTCATAATCTTTAATCAGACACATTAACATTCCCTCCCCTGTGCAAAGACATTTCTTCTCTGGTGACGTGTGGGACAGTAATCCCTCCTTAAAGCTGTCACTTACATTAGATTGCAGCAACTAACAAACGATCCAATGATCTCTTCTATTCCTGAGGGAGAAAAATCAAGTCCCAATCGATGGTGTGGCCTGCTGGTACAAAACGGTTGTGAGAGTCTTCTGGATGGTTGCTAGGGCATTGCTAGGGTGATCTGAATGGTTGCCTACTGGAAGAGGTTAATATGAATTCAAATATTTGTGTGTGTGTGTGTGTGTTTAGGTTTCTGTTAGTATATTAAAATTATTATTTTTTTTTTATATATATAAAAATAATTACACTCATTGGATTGTCATCAGCCAGTCAGCTGATATACACACACACAAACATTTTAATTGTATTTAATACTAACCTCTTCAAATAGGGTCAAAATTTGGACAAATATTTTTATGCAGTTTTTCAGAATCGATTAGATCTGATACCAAAAATTAGAAATATCGGTAAATTCCAATACGATCCGATGCCAGCAGTTTTTTTTATTTTTTTTATCAGTGTATAATTTCTATACTTCTCTGGGTTGACCTGATCATCATTCTTGTGTGTGTTAAACAGAATCTGCTAAATATAGAGAACTTCATTTTAATGAAAAATAACAAATGAAAAAAAAATATATAATTATAATCTAAAAACAAAAATACGGTTAAAAACTAGGTTATTGAAAAAATCAGCAGCAAAAGTTATTCTAGAAAAATCATACCGTATCGGATCGATGCATTCCTAGTTATTTTATTTCATTTTAATGATATATATCACAAAATAGTTATGATATAGTTATTTTTGCTTTGAATAAGGTTATCATATCAACATTTTTTATTACATTCAAATGTAAAAATTCTCATAACCAATGTTGATTTTACAAAAAAAGAAAACTAGCACCAACTAACATACATTTAAAAAAGAATGAAATTGTGAATAATTGTAAAATAATTGCAGGGTCAGAAAGCTCCACTGACACTGTGTTTTTTGCTCGCTTTCTGTATATAATTTATTTGTTCTTTGAATAGTTGTGGAAATGAAATCATTACAATTAATAGTCATAACTTTCAGTGTTTTTATTAAAATGTGATCACGTTAAATACAGTTTCCACTGAATTAAAAACATTTTGTGACATGACCCCAGAACCAATATTTTACAGTATTTTTATTTATTTCTGTTAAATACCTAATTTAAAAGGAATTTATGTAGAGGTGCATATGTATTTACATTTACATTTATTTTCACAAATGCTATATAGTATAATATAAAGCCCATATGATAATTGTATTAAATGTTGATAACATAACACTACTTGGCAGTACTCAATATCCTGTAATACTTCAAATGATCCGTGCTGTTTCTTTTTCTTTTTTCTTTTCTTTTTTACTGTATTTAATGTGTTTATAATCACTTTTCACTGTCATATTTGTCTGTATAGTCCCTTATGTGAAGGGAAATAATTTTGGCACCAGTAGTTCAGGTCAAGAAACAGTAGATCTATTAGATTGTAAATTTGACATCACAGTGATGAAACACCTTTGTTTTACAGCCTACCTTGGCCTTGCTATTGGTTCTGTTTTTTACTGTTGTTGTTGTTGTTGTAGGAAAGTACCTTTTGGCTTTTTTAGCTTTGCTATATATTGAGCACTGAGTCAAAAGTTGAGTGAGCGAGAATGAGGGATGAAGTGAAAGACACGCATAGAGGGGGAGAGAGGGAGAGAGAATTGCTCTACCTGCTTGCCTGCTCTGTGAGCACACCATCAGTCTTTGCTGGGAAATCTATGTGCCTGAACAATGTCTTCTCTAGCACAACAAGTGATGAGCCTGGCTTCATCTGCAGAGAATGAGAGAGAGCGAGGAAGCGAGGGGGCGATGGCGTGAGGGTAAGAGAAAAAGAGACAGCGAGAGGAAATTGCGAGCAGTTAAAAAGAGAGGGAGAGCAGAGGAGAAGAGAAGAGAAAACAAATGCATCTCATTATCTAAGCGGGCTCCTCTGCAGTGCTCTCCTCAGCCATCAGTGTCCACACAACTCCAATTGCTTCCTTTAAATCAGTTTGAAGCCCAAGCCTTGCCCCATCTGTCTCGATGTGAAGCCCCTCTCTCCTCACCACCAAGCTGCACACAGCAATAACGCCCCCTAGTGCCAACAAACTCCAGGGAGCAACTGGCAACCTGAACAACACCACTGAGGCTCATTACCATGTGGCAATCCTCACTACCAATTTTTTTTTTTTTTTTTTTTTTTTTAAGGATTTGATATTGTATTGGTTATATAACATTGCCCCTTTAAGAAAAAAAAAAAAAAG
The DNA here is from genome assembly GCF_003368295.1 of Carassius auratus. Classification (NCBI taxonomy): domain Eukaryota; kingdom Metazoa; phylum Chordata; class Actinopteri; order Cypriniformes; family Cyprinidae; genus Carassius; species Carassius auratus. Next base: position 8,393,028 of record NC_039257.1, read on the forward strand.
ATCATGTCATCCACGTAATCTGAGAATGTTCCACATAATGTTGTATGCTTTGAAGGAAACCACAAAAGTATTAATTATCAATAATTATATTATTTACCTTTGACTTTATTAAGTAATGTTATGTGACTGAGAAGGGTAAACAGTATGAGATCCAATGAACCAGTGTGACAATCTAATGAAACGTCTTTGTTTTATCTTGGCATAGTTTTTTTTTTTTTTTTTTCATTTTATTATTATTATTATTTATTTATTGCTAGCTTTGCTGAATATCAAGCACCAAGCCAAAAATGAGCATTAGTTTACCATTATCACAAATTTTCTTATTTGACTGTGACTTAAGGTGACTGTGACTTTTCTTTCATTATTTATTTATTTAGTAGAAAAATATGAGGGAAATATATATATATATATATATATATATATATATATATATATATATATATATATATATATATATATATATATATATATATATATATATATATTTAAAAAATGACATTATTGTAATAGTATATATAAAGTGTATTGTTTACATTTTTATAATACGATATTTATTGTGGTGCATACTTATACATCTATGCATATAAATATTTGACATCTAATTATGTATTTTACAAATATTTTCAGTTTTTTTATTATATGTTATTGCAGTGAATAGTGAATTTCCATGAGTTTTATATAAAGGGTTTTAATGTTCTTTTATATTTATACATATAAATGTTTTATTTTTTGTATTATTATTTAATTTTATTGAAAAACAGAAACAGTAAGTTCTCTCAAGTGCTTTATAAAAATCAAGTATCTTGTACATATCAATACAATTATATTTAATTTGAACAATATTTTGATCTAAGCTGTTGCTGTTCAGACTGTCACACAGAATGCCGTCAGACTTCAAGTTAAGAGTTTAATACACCGTTTACTCAGGACGTGATCTTTATTTCGGTCCATATTTGAATTATTGTATCAGCCTTGCATTTCCTTTCGCCCTTTTAATAGTTCAGCTTTTTGGTTTCGCACCGTCTAGGTTTTTAAATGCTAAAGCGCTTCCTGAGCTCATAAGCAGGATTTTATGATTTTCCTTATACATTGTACAACCAAAAATGATCCCGTTTCACACTTTTCCATCCAATATGGAGCTCACAGTGGGTAAACTCTGCTACCAGGGTAAACCTGGACAGTGCCACATTTGAGTTCTATTCGTTTGAACAGAGCACAAAAACTGATTTTCACTCTCTCTCGTCAAAAGTGCCGGGAAGAGCTCTGTTGCCCCGAGCAATGCAGGGGAAAGTTGCACAGAGGAGAGGTGAGAGGGAGCGCTTTGATCGGCAGCGTGCGCATCTCTTCTGCTGGAGGTGATTTGCAACACTGTTGCTGCTGCTCTTTTTCTTTTTTCCCTATAAGCAGAGCGCTATGCTAGATTAGCATTTAGTGCATTTCCACAGGCTTGTCGACAGCGCAGGGGCCGCTTCATCATCCGTCTGTGATTCACACAGGCGTTTCAATTGATAATGAGATGGCGTGCTTCTGCAGTGTTGTGCTGAGGCCGGGGAAAGAGAAAGTGCTCTGATACAAAGCAACCAAGGAACAAGGCAAGACCCTCTGTGAAGATCTTAAATAACCACTTGTAGGGGTTTGTGTGGCCCGAAGTTCTTATGGGAAAATTGCCCTAAGTTGTCATATAGCATTTAAAGGTCCATAGAACCACTACAGACAACACAATGCAGGACTATTTCAGACAACTAAAATGTATTGTTCTCCAATCCATTTCAAAACATTAAACAATTATGATAAACTGGATCCATAATATCTGTTTTTATGGTCTATGTAAGTGCACCTGGGAAGCATATACATCTCAGTCCAGTTATAAAGTAGTCATGTGAGTTAAAAGTATAAAGTGTCACAATGTCTTTGGATGCTTTCGACCTTCCCTGAAAAAGCATTGGATATCGGAGAGGACACTCAACATCATCGACCGGTGGCGTGAGGCACGGCTCCGAGGTGACCTGACAGAGTATCAGCGACTGAACCGCCAGCGCAATGTGGCGATAGCCGAGGATAGGGATAAGTTCTGGCAAGCAGAAGCTAAACACTTAGAGTCCGCGGCCATTAACAACAATATGAGCCGTGTCTTTAGTCTGCTGCGCCAAGCCCGTAATGGCCCACGCATCAAGACAGTCCTGGTGAAAGATTCTGATGGCAACCTTATAGCAACTGAAGCAAACTGCCTCGAACGCTGGAAAGAGCACTTCAGCCTCCTTCTACAGCACGGTACAACCCCAGCTGATCCCGCTATCTCATCGGCCATTAATGCTGCAGTCCCTAGTGCTGTCTGCAGTACAGACCCTGTCACACCTGAGGAAGTCAGAGCCGTTCTAGAAAAAACTTAACAACAGGAAATCCCTGGCATCTGTGCAATAACCGCTGAGATGCTAAAATCAGGCGGGGAAAGCATCGTTGAGTGGCTTACCCACATATTCAATGAGGTGTGGGAGACAGAGAGGCTCATCTTGCCCTTCTGGAAACGTAAGGGCAACCACAGGGGCATTACCCTTCTCTCCATCCCCGGCAAGCTCTTTACCAGGATCTTGCTCACTCATGCTCTCCCAGCCATCAGAAGCAGCCGTCATCCCCAGCAGGCTGGCTTCATGCCTAACCACTCCACAACAGACCAAACAGGCCGTTTGCTTGCTGATAGAGAAGACCTGTATTCTGTAAAGATTGCCATCTTTACATCGGGTTCATAGATCTGAAGACTGCCTTCGACACCGTCTGCCACACTTCACTGTGGAGTATCCTACACGCCCTTGGAGCACCACCCAAGATTGTTGCCCTGTTCAAGTTGCTTTATAGCAATGTTCAGAGCTGTGTCCTCATCAATGGCAGAGACTCAGACTGGTTTCCCATCTCCAGTGGCATTCGCCAGGGCTGTGTAGCTGCTCCTGACCTCTTCGACTGTATCATTGACCATCTGATGTCTGGTGTTTGTGAGCGGGTCCCCGGAGTGTCCTTCGGCAGTTACCACCTGACTGACCTGGAGTACGCTGACGACACCGTTCTGCTCAGCACGATGAGAGACGCTCTGGGCATACACAGTGAAGAGGCTGAGAAGCTTGGCCTCCAGGTGAGCTGGACGAAAACCAAGTTCATGTATGTCGGTGACAGACCGCATCCACCTTCACTGCGGCTTGGCAATGACATTGTAGAGCCTGTCAAGAACTTTGTGTGTCTGGAATCCATAGTGACAGACAACGGGGACCTAAAACCAGAGATTTCCCCGCAGAAGAGCCCTGACTGCGTCAGCCCTGCAGTCTCTCTGGAAACCACTCTGGCGGCACCAGACCATCTCACGCAAGACAAAGCTCCCTATTTACAACTCAGCAGTACTCTCCATCCTGCTTTATGGCTTGGAGACTTGGCCCTTAAATAAGACCCTGGCTGCAAGATTTATACGGCTTTGATAGCAGGACTCTCAGGACCATCGAGAACATCAGGTGGCCCCAGCGGATTTCCAATCAAGTGCTAAAACCCCCGGCAGATCATCCTGCCTGGCTGCGCAACGTCGCTCCCGCTGGTTCGGCCATGTCCTCCGCATCCCTCCAGGCCATTCTCCAGTTTGATCCGAGGGCCACAGGCTGGAGATCACCACGAGGTAAACCCCGCACCCAATGGCTTGACGTCCTTGCGGGTGACCTCCAACAACATGGAGTTGATATGGAGGATGCAGAGCAGCTGGCACAAGACCGTCAGCACTGGAAACAACTGGTTCATCTGGTCGGCTCAATGCATAGATAATATATATATATATATATATATATATATATATATATATATATATATATATATATATATATATATATATATATATATATTAAAATAAGTTACATTTATTCCTGTGATGGAAAGCTGAATTTTCATCATCATTCCTCCAGTCTTGTCACATGATCCTTTAGAAATCATTCTGATATGATGATTTGCTGCTCAAGAAACATTTCTTATCATAATCAGTGTTGAAAACACTTGTGCTGCTTAATATTTTTATGGAAGGCAAAATATATGTAATAATATAGTTGACTATATGCTGGACATACTGATATATTGAATGATAAAAAAAATAATATAATGGAACACTGAAAAGTTGGAAGTTATTACTTTTCGAAGCCCTCAGACTTTTATCCTGGCAGATGAAAAAACATTTCTAAATCTGTCAGATTTACACTGAAGGATGGACTAAGCCATAGAGAGCATCAGAGAATAAAGACTTGAAAGTAGACTCTTGACTTGCTTTAGCAGCCACATAGCAACATGCTAAAAAAACGCTCAAAACCTATCTGCGCTCTCACTGGCATTCGCTGCGTTGTGTCATTGTGCATTTGCATTATGTTGAACTTTGCTTAACTTTGTCTCTCTGGCTAATGCGGTCTCAGATCGCCAGCCCTCATGGAAAATGAATGACTTCTGGTCGCTTTGTTGCTGCAAAGCACTGTCATTGTAAATGTGCTTAACATTAATGAAATAGCGTTTATTGCTTTGGTCAGGGCACTGTGTAAACCAAATGCTGACTCTACCCTTACCACTGAAATGTGTAATGTTTTCTCTGATTAAATTTCTCAAATCCCAGTTTAATGTGCAGAGTAAAATTTAAGCATCACTAGTTTCATTTTCCCCTCAAGGGAATTTGAGCGTATTTTGTTTTTGGAGTATTTGAAAGATCCTTAAAAAATATATGTATATAATAATAATAATAATAATACTACTACTACTAATAATAATAATAATACATTTATTTTTATTTATTTATTTTGATGAAAAATATTTCCGGAAACGACATCCTTCATAATCCAAAACTGATGGGAAATATTGATAGATATTTACACAATTAGATAGAACACAGTTATTGAATTTATTAGATGAGATTGACTCATTATACATCTAGTTGCGTACAATAATATTTGCCCAGAAAAGTCCCCAAATTAATTTAATTTAAAGACTTCATATTATTATTGTAATGGATCAAAGTGAATTTTTTAATTATGTTTTTTTTTTTTAAATAAGTATTTGATGCTCACCAAAGCCGCATTTATTTGATAAAAATAAAAAATAAAAAACTACAGAAGAGTCAAGTTTTAAATAGGAAAAATATAGAAACTCTTTGGTCAATTTTGAGTGAGATGCTAACGGTCTAATCAGATACAATGATCTATGGTAAGCTAAGCTAAAAGTGCTACCACAAGACCCGTAGATTGGCTGAATGTATTCGAAAATGGTAAAACTCAACTGTTTAACTCTAGGGGAGTTGGAATTTTTTTTAAATTTTTTTTTTAAGTGGAGTGTTCCTTTAAAGCTCTGAAATATCTCTTCAACCAGACACCAAATGAGTTTACAGCTTGCAATAAAATAATGTATTGTGACAATCCCCTGCCGGTTAATCTCTCCTCACCTTCTCCACACTCTCTCTCTTGTCTAAGTCCCGCCCTCACAGCCGTACATCCAGCTGGAGTCTGATGAGCCGTGGGTGGAGGGAAACAAATACACGGTGACCTGCATCGCTCCAGATGCAAAACCTCCTGCAGAAATCACCATGTTCAGAGGTACGCCGTTGCTTAAGAGCCCAACTCTTTATTACGTCCATTAAGTGGGGCTCTTATGAGAGAATTACACTGTAGATACACAACACCGATAAAAGATGAAAACTCTCACTGGGAGCTTTCAAAGCAGTAGCTGTAAACTCAAACCAAGAGACTTCATGATTCATTTACTAAGTTTGTGTCACGCCATCCCTTGGCAAGAAGTACCCCGAGGCAGCCTACTAACTCTAGAACTTCTGTGGTGTGCTGTGCTGTTTTTTTTTTTTTTTGTCTTCTTTTTTCTTTCTCAGATGGAGAGGAGCTGACTGAAACCGATTCTTTCACAATGCCAGGCTCACAGGATAAACTTCTGAACATTCATGCTGAAGTCGTGTATGTCTGTGTGCGAACAATGAAGGTATAGAAAGTTCTTTTCAGTTGAATTCTTGTCACTCCTTTAACTTTTATTCTATGTCCTTCACAATTTGTCTGTTTTAAAATAACTAAGGTCATGTTTTATATAGTGTATAAATGGGGAAATACAAAAATGTTGGAAGTGTTGGACCTTTTGAAAAACTTTTCTTGTTTTTTCTTTACATTTTTCATTTTTATTTGACCAACGGTGTAGCTCCCAAATCTCTTTTATGGTTGTGATCAATACAAAATATTATTTTAAATTAAAAAGATTATAGAAAACAAAAATAACGACTTGATTCAACAAATCGCCTCTTCTGTGTCTCTCCGCATTACCGTAGCAACATTTTGGAGAATGTTAGCTGAATGCAAGCATTGTACGCCCTTCTATGTATGATGCTATGGTGATGCAGTTAAAAATATGTTTTTTTTTTTTTTTAACGTGCATTGTAATTACCTAGACTTACCCAAATTTTGCAATTTCATAAATGTTTAGACTATGGGCAAATCCTGAAGTCCATGTAAATTATATATATATATATATATATATATATATATATATATATATATATATATATATATATATATATATATATATATATATATATATATATATATATATTATATCTTCTGCATTTCACTGCGCTCTTGAATAAGGAATTGCTGACAAATCAAATCTTGGAGGCCAGGTACAGTTAAATGTAGGCTGGCAGTGCTCCAGGCTGGCAAATGGAGTAAAGTTATGAGCACAGTGGGTTTGTGGGTAATTGTGACAACATCGGGGGTGAGAGAGAGGGACACTGTGAAACGTGTTAACGCAAGTCAACCCTACTCACTCTTTATCAAGGCACGAGGTTCGGCACACAGATGACATGTCAAACGAAGAACCCTGTAAGAACCCCAATTATGACTTAAATTCCCACTAAATGTGTTTACAGTAAATTACTCCTAATAATCAATCATTAATGATGATATGTGATTAAATGGAGAACATACTGTAAATAATGAAAATCACCATGACTTTGAATTTAAATCATAGATTTTCTCACACAGTTCTGAGTTCATGGCCACAGCTCTGTGACTCATAGTCAGTTGGGCCTTTTTCCTTTCGAGTAACACTCTTGGAACTTTCAATATGAAAATAAATTTGCTTTTAACTCTGAGACGATAACACTTACCAAGTACCAGGAGTACAGCCTGAACCACTAAAGGCAGCATGATTTTTGTAAGACTGTTATTCAATGTAAAAATACATTAGGTTACACCAACAAAATTAAATTATAAGGATTGGATCAGATGGAGTTCTTATATGGAGCCCCTAAAGGGACACTTTTTTTTTTTGCTAGAAAGTGCAAATATTTTGTGGCTGAATGCAAAGGTTATCTGAAGAAAGCAATACTTTTGTGAGAACATGCAATGTTTTAAGAGAGAAAGCAAATGTTCTCCGAGGAATTTTTGCGAGAGAATTCTGCGAGATAAGTTTTTGTGTGCGAACACAAAAGCATATATATATATTATACAATATATACATCCATACAATTAAAAGTACTCCAAATGGGATTCAAAATAACATTGAACCCCACAGACTTTTATAACATGGTCTACAGACATTTTTCACAATATCTTTTGTGCAAATATTTTTAACTATCCCTTTAAGGTATCAATTGAGGCTTGCCATGTTCTACCTGGTAGAGTTGTTTTACGGTTCATGTTGACTTTGAAAAAATAAACACCAAAGTCCTTTCAAATCAGTTAGAGTATCATGTTTTAGCTTATTCTGTACTTTTTCTGTTATGTAAGCTTATCTATTAATGTTATTTGGTGAGCTTTGAAAACCTATGCAGCCTAATGCTCGTTTTAAATTCTATGTGTTATGATGCATTTCACAGGCATAAGCTTCCACCGAAACGCCAATCATATTTTTTCTGCTCACTAAATTTATGCTTTAAAATACTGGCCCCCCTTCCCTCACCCCAGCTCATGGTTCCATTACCACCCAGCCAGTGCAATAAGTGCTAATGTAGCAGAACCGATGGCCAGCAACGCTGTCTTACTCAGCACGCCTGGCCCATCAAATCCAACTTTTCACTGCCCATTTTGATCTGCAGCAGATTGTGAGCAAGGCGGCACTTTGTCATGGCAGACTCTCATCCGTCCATCGTTCCCGCTTCCAAACTGATTGGGGCAATAACAAAGAGCAGCCCAGCCCCATAATTTATTTTATGGCAAATGTATTATTCAGGAGCCCCACTGTAATTTATTCATGTTCCACATTGCCTTATTACGGTTTAAACATCTGTTATTTTGGTTTATGGACTAGTGCCAGTGTGTGGGTCGCTCTTTATACTTAATGGTTTCATCAAAGGGACAAGCGATGTCTTCCCGCTGCACTGGCGTTAAATGTCCTCAATTTAATAATGTTGTACAGGACTAAAATAGAGTCGTGCTCTTCCTGACGCTGTGATGCTCAAACTTGTGGTCGTTCTTCTACCATGCTCTTTCTTCTTCTTCCGCTAGTTCATCTTTCATGACCGGCACTAACATGAAAAGACATCCGTCTTCACAGAACAAAGGCGAGATCTTTTGTTTTAATAATATTTTCCCTCCTCACACACGAACGTTCTTCTTTTCATTCTTTCTTTAGAGTCTCGTGAGCCATGCTGCGATGCATGCAAACACATAGGAATGATTCAGACTTCTGTCTATTGATGTCGTAACATTTAATTCACTTTGTTCAGTTCCCTCGCTGGCTCTGGTGATCATGGGATTAGAAATGGAGAGGTCAAAGCTGGTTCCTTTCTAAGGTTGGTGTGCATGTCGCATGGGGGCAACCCATTGGCCACTCTGCTTTGGACTAAAGTGAGAGAAATTCATCCTATGTTACAGTTTTCTTTTCCTGGAATAAACATTTGTCCTCTTCCTTCACAAAAAGGACCCAAGAGTTAATACATTAACTATTAACTAACTATTAGCAGTACATTATTATTATTATTTATTTATTTTTTTGCTAACATTTAATACAAATATAACTGTTCTTTGTTAGTTCTTGTTAAATCAGGTCCATAAAGTAATACTAAAGATAAAACTTTTGATTTAAATTATGCATTGGTTAGTGTTGAAATTAAAATGAACTCAAATTAATAAATGCTTTAGAATTATTTTTCATTGGTAGTTAATGTTAAGTAATATAGTCAAGTAATGGAAACAAATGGAACCTTATTGTAAAACTCTCAAAGTTAATGAATGCATTGAACACATTAATGTAATTGTTTTTTGTTGAAGACCTCAGAGGTGGGTTAAATAAAAAAACACAACTTTTTTGGGTAGGGGGTATAAGGATAATGTTTTAGTTTATATAGCATATGTGATGGTTTCCAAACCCAAAAAACATGGAATTTGTGCCTCTGAAAAGTCACGAGACACCAAAGTGTACTGCATTCATGGAATTTGCCACTATAAATTGGTCCAAATGTTATGTTCAGCAGGTAGCTGTTAGATGAAAAATGATGGGCTGCATCATTCAACCATGCGAAAGCTGTTTACCAAAATGCTTTTCATGCCAATTACTATGAATGTAAGGCCAAAGTAAAGTCACAGTGGAACGTAGATTGCTAAAGTAATTTGAAGCTAGGTGGAATCTGGCAGGTGAACCAGTGGTTGTTATATTCTTAAAATTTATCAACCTCTTGTTTTTTATGAAGCATTGGCATCTCAGACAGCTTAATAAATGTGATGCAAAGCTTCAGTGCCACTGAGAATTCTGCTGAGTCGGAGGACTACCTCAAGATAACAGTTTGCATATGTTAACAAGGAACAAAAGCAGTGCTTTTTATAAAGGCCATTCAACATTTCTTAAAGACACTCAGAGAGTGGCTCTCGGGTAATGTTAAGTGGACTGCCCTTATGTGAATTTTTCTCTTAAATAGGACATTAAGAAACTATGATAAATTCATTTTTTTAATACACCCATTAATGTAGTAGTTTGGGTGGGGTGGGGTGGGGGTGCGTGTGAGTGAATGACTAAACTCAGCAAGCCTAGGGGAAAGCTGAAAGCTGCAACCAAGAACTTTATTAAACGTCTGTGTTGAGAGACAGAGAGAAGATGTCAAGCTTTAAATCATTTGCAAGTGAAGTCTAGGGCCGCCGAATCTACTTGTCAATTCATGTAGTGTCCCGCAGACAGACTCACAGTGGAGACTCTCAGTTTACTTTGATAAAATGTGTCATTCCTGACATCTCTAATAATTTTCAGCTAATGCAAATGTTAGCGTCTGCAACACTGTTGACTGGATGACTGATCTCAGACACAAATGTCTTTTTCTAGAAGAAAAGTATCTATCTATCTATCTATCTATCTATCTATCTATCTATCTATCTATCTATCTATCTGTCTGTCTGTCTGTCTGTCTGTCTGTCTGTCTGTCTGTCTGTCTGTCTGTCTGTCTGTCTGTCTGACTGTCTGTCTGGCTGTTTAATGTACATGTGCATCTCAGTAAATTAGGAATTATATCAATCTATCTATCTATCTGTCTGTCTGTCCGTCCGTCCGTCCGTCTAATTTATATCTGTTTTTCTGTCTATGTCTGTCCTTATCTATGCATGTGTCTATGCATGTGTCTGTCTATCTGTCTGTCATTCCTTCCATTCGTTTTTCTCACCATCTGTCTATCTGTGTTATCGCTTTTCTCTTTTTCAGAATGGAGAAGTCCTGTCCACTAGCCGGGAAGAGGACGTTGTGTCACGTCGGTCCAGTAGTGTGTTGAAAATGGAGGTGATGCCAGAGGACAATCATGCTGTGCTGCGGTGCGAAAGCGTTAACCAAGCGTCACGTTCACCAATTTCCCTTACTCGCACTGTCATCCTCCTTCGTGAGTAGTTCAGAACACGTTATAGCTAATGATCTTTAAAAAATCTTCTGCTCAAAAACCAATCAAACTGCTAAGGCCACAAGCCTCTTGTTGCTAGTAGATTTTAAAATAGCCTTAAAACAAAAGCTTGATCTTTCATGACACACTGTCACTTACCATAAGCCAATTACACATGGCTGTATCATGGCTGACAAGTAAATCAGGTCAATACTTGCTGCTACTTGGATTTTCTGTAATCTTTCATTAACAGAGGATGGTTCATGACGGTCTTGTCACAACAAATTCCAATGTCAAACAACCCTTTCTTATCTCAAATCTACATGCATTGCCCTGTACGGCTTATTGAGAATATATCTTAGTGAACACAAATACTGATTACAGTTGGGTGTTATTAGAAGATCTCTCTAGACAATTCACTCACAATTTCATTGATAAGCTAGATAATTTTTTCAGTACTGTGAGAGATTCATGAGAACATATCTTAATGGCCTCAAACATTTTCTGGCATGACTAGCGTGTTAAACAATTTGCTGGAAAGATCAGCTGACTGTCGATTTATCTTGCCTCTCTTTGTGCCATGGTATTCACTTTTCCTCATAGTTGAGCCAGCCGAGGTAAAGTTACTGGGTACATTTGAAGCCATAGAGGGAAAGGAGATCAATCTTTGCTGTTACACTTCTTCTAGTGATCCTCCAGTCCATTCTTATTACGTGAGGGTAATATTTTAGGATTTTTTTTTTTTTTTTACCCAAGCCAAGTCTCACCTTGTCACTTTGTAATTGTGGAGACTCCAGGTAGGTTGCAGTTCTGTAAAATGGTGGCCATCACACTTGTTCATCCTTGTTGTTGCTTTAATACATTTTTATTTATTTATGACACTGTTTCTATGTCTTGCTTTTGATTGGTCCATCAACAATATAAACTACAGTACCATCTAAACCATTGATTCCCAACCCTGGTCCTTGAGGCACCCCAACACTGCACGTTTTGCATGTCTCCTAAATCAAACACACCTAAATGATTCAGGTCATCAGCTCATTAGTAGAAACTCCAAGACCTGAAATTGGTGTGTCAGAGAAAAGAGACATGCAAAACGTGCAGTGTTTGGGTGCCTCCAGGACCAGGACTGATCTAAACACTCTCAGAAGTTATTCCACTGCCAGCGAAAAACTTCGTGAGGTGTAGCGCCTGATTAAAGGAATAATTCTCAATTATTGTTTGAAATAAAGCCAGCGAGCCTTGACCTGAGAGTGATTCAAAGTCTCCATCAAGACTCTGCTTTTACTTTAGATTCTATTAGTTACTACACAATATTCTGTGAGATCAGGGGCTTTTAGAGTCTCTCTTTTTTTTAATCTCTCGCTCTTCCTCTCCAGAGGTTGATTTGAATGAAACATAAGTGAATAAAAGCCGACCTGAGGCTGCTCGGCGCTTCACAGAACCCAACTTGTTCATTTGGAGGTGTTTTACATCTGATCTTACATTTAGAGTTTGTGTTAATTATTTTTTTTCTCTCAGAGCTTTTTATGCTACTTTTTTTTTATTAGTTTGGCCGTAACTAACCATGAAGCCAGGGTCAACCATTTAACATTTAAACAGGTGTCAATTAGCTTAGCAAATGAGCAGAATTAAAAACATTGCCATTAAAATAGTGAAAATTATGGAGGTACTGTAAGGCTCATTTTCAATACTTTCCCCAGAAGAACATTTAGAAATAAGATGGATTTTATGGTCATTTTCTGTCACTGATGTAATGTCTAATATATGTATTCAACTCATTTCAAAACTTTGCTAAAGTGGCTTTGCTAAAGTTGCCTCACTGAAATATGTTCATGCATTAAGTGAGATTACAAGAGCCACATTGGACGCCACCACTTTTGTCAAAAAGATTTTCTTTGCATTTAATCATCAAACACATGAACTATAGTATCTCTGATTAAACAAATAACAGTAAAATGATCTAATGTTTCCACTCTTGTGTGCAAAGTGAGCACGTGTGCTGCATTCCAGGCAGGTTTTTGAACCCATAAATCACAACTTTAAACAACTCATGACTTTGTAGCATTCCAGGCAAGTCATGCCAAACTACCTGAGCGCAAGATTATTAGCTAGATTATTTAATTTATTACATGTTATATTGTCTTAAAGTCTCTGTGTACCACTTGCATAAACACCGTATCCGTAGGCAGTATTGTCCATACGGGCTGCCATTGTTGTTTCGCAAGCTATGTGACATCAGAGCTCGGAACTGGAATACAAGTAGAAGGTTGGAAAAACATGGTTAAGAGTTGCCTGGAACATGGCATTACATTCCTTATAATAGCCCTTTTCATAGATCATATATTATGCTCAATAAAAGTGAAAGTTCTCATATGTAATATTTGTTTTGCAGGGGATAATAGTGGGAGGATGTCAGTGTCTAACCGTATGCATAAAGTGTCACATGAAGAGACGTACGTCTTTTCTGACTTGTGAAGGCAACCACTTCTCTAGGGTTCGTGCTGAAGAGCTCACTGTTTACTGTAAGTGACCGTTTAACATTTAGGTAGAATGATCCCTTATAAATCAATTTAAGCATAAAGGAGTTGCTTAACTACTAAGGTCAGGCAGAGCCATGTCTGTGTGTGAACTACAGAACAATAAAGTTGTGCAGACTGCATCGAAGCAGGTGTTTTCACAGCGTGGTGTGTCACGAGAGCTGCTTCTCATCCTCCAGCCCAGCCATAATCTTCCCACCTACTGCTTCGACTCCTGCAACAAAGCCGATAAAGTTCAGTACAGCCATTTAAAAATTTATATAATTAGAAATGTTTCTTGAGCAGCAAATGAGTATCTTAGAATGATTTCTGCAGGATCGTGTGACCATAAAGAATGGAGTAATGGCTCCTGGAATAAAATTATATTTTTAAATATAAAACATCTATTTTTAATTGTAATAATATTTCACAGTATTACAGTTCCTAAAGGATTTTTTGATCAAATAAAATAAAACATATGCAGCCTTGGTGAGCATAAAATGGATTAGCGTCCTTAAACATTTAATTGGTGTTTAAATGTATCATATTTCGGTGTATTTAAATTTAAATATTCCCAAAAAATAAATCAGTGAATATAAAAAAAAATATACAATGATATATTATATCTTTATATATGTTTAACATGCTGTTATATATTTTCATTTTTTTATTATTTTATTGCATTGTTTTTTCAAAATACTAAAAATGGTCAACAAGTACAACTATTTCACGTGTGCAGCGAATAAAACTGTCAACAAAGAGTTGAGCATAAAAGTTTCTTAATAAAGAGTCTATGAATCTTAATATCCTCATCAATTATGTATGAGATGTTAATGGATAGGGTCAGAACTGTTTTGTTTGAGAGTATGGATGAAAGTATCTGGTCTATTGGATGAAAGTAACTTTCACAATGTCTTTTGTGGATATGCCTAAGAATCAGTCACATTCTAACTAGTTGTTCTTGTTATTGTGTCTGAGTCAGATCCGGCAGTGAGTGTGAAAATCGTGGCCAAGCAGCTGGTGTGTACAGGGGTCAGACGCTGGATCTGGACTGCCTGGCTGGAAGCAGCAATCCCATGGCAAATATCAGCTGGAGTTTGGGCACCGTCGTGTACTAAAACACTCCATTACACATCATAACACTCATGCGCAAATACACACACAGCCACAGCTAATACTGTATTACATAGTCCAGCACTCCTAAGGGGATTTTGCCATCCGGCCGATCCATTCACATCAACAGACTGAAGAGAATTGCCCCTTGGTTCACAAAACACAGGCAAATACATGTTCATTTCAGGTGTATTTGGCTCCAAACTGACCCAGGTTCTTTTTAATGCTGAGAAGTGTGCACTAATTGATGATTTCTGATGTGTATCTGTGCAAAAAAAAAACAAAAAAAGAAACCTGAATTTGTGCAGGAAGTTTCAATAAAAGCTCTTTGGAGAGGCAAGAAATTGTGAAATGTTTGCAAAGACTGATGGGAAGTTTGGCAGTCGTTCCTGGGAATTTTTTTTTAATGTCTCTATTAGGTTTCGACTGGCAGGCGGTTATCACTAAGTCATTACCTTGTTAGAGTCTGTCTCTAGCGCTGTCGATACGTGGCCAGTTTAAGGAAAAAAATCTTTGAAGATATTGTGAGTAGATCAGTCGTAGTTTTTTACCAGCTAAGCCAAACGTTATGGCTCAGCTTTTATTTCTAAAGAAATTCAGCTATAAAACTATAGCGTTTGTGAGCAGAGGAGTGGTCTGCTTAGAGTTTTATAGGTTTTCAGTTTTGTTGGATGGTCCCTGCGGAGCCGTAACGCATGTCGGGCAAACAAAAAGATTTCACAGCAGGTGAACGCTGTTACTGTGAAGGCCTTTATCGAATATTCATAGTCTATTTTTGCGATGTTATTCCAAGGGGAGTTTTTTGAAATTGTTCTTCTTTTATAAAACATCCATGTGAAATAACATTATATATTGTCTCACGTCTTTTATGAGGCTTGATTTTTCTCTTAATCAAGTTAATCTATATTATTGAACGTAAGCCATTTAATTGATCATAAGCCTTTGCACTATTTCTTTCTTTCTTTCTTTCTTTCTTTCTTTCTTTCCATTAATTGCTTGCTAGTTTATGTTATTTTTCACTAGTGTGTAATTTTTAAACATTCATTGATAGTATTGTTATCATGGGTTTGGTTGCTGTAGCTTTCTGGTATGAAGATGTACTGTTATTTTGTTCTGGAAAGTATTCTGATATATGTTTGAATGAGTCTATACCTCCTAATGTGTATAGCGAGTGTGTGGTGTGATGTGTGTTTTTCTCTGTGTGTTTGTGTGTCTTTATGTCTGCAATGATTATGGTTTGACTTTGATGTTGTTTTGTCTGATCCAGCCAGCCACCTCTTCAAAGCCTGACACGCTTTGTGAGCATGACGGAATGTCACTGTGTATGTGTGTGTGTGTTTGCGCACACTCTTTGTCTGTTTCCAAACCTCAACAGTTTGTGATTTAAATATCTTGTCTGTGTAAGAACAGACCATTAATTATCACTCTGCCTGCTTTATTGTCTTATATTAAGATTATAATACATCTTTCACTTTCATAGTGTGTGTGAGTGTATTTGAGCTTGTGTTTGTGTGTCTGCTTGTAGATGTACGCAAATCGTTTGTGTTAAAATCTGCATTTGAATCCTCATTCGCTCTGAAATGACACAATGTACATTAATGAGACAAAGACACAGAAGCCCCCCAGAGAGATCAACAGCACAATAAATCATACGCCTTATTCACAACAGACCAGTGCCGCGCCAGACGTTAGAGGGGAAAACGACTCAAAATCTGCTGCTTTCTTAAATCAATTCTTATAAATATGATGCAAAATTAACTTTTTGCCAACATGTTACTAGTTGTAAATAGTGAATTTCAGAACATACACAGTATGTGTGTGTGTGTGTGTGTGTGTGTGTAGATAGATAGATAGATAGAAGTCATAGTTAATGGTTTGTAAATAGCTAGAATTGGACCTTAAAATAAAGTATGACCATATGTATGTAACGTATATGTAATATGTATGTATACTGAAAGTAAAAAAAAGTGAAAGTGACGTGACACACAGCCAAGTATGGTGACCCATACTCAGAATTTGTGCTCTGTATTTAACCCATCCTAAGTGCACACACACAGCAGTGAACACACACACAACGTGTGTGCCATGTTGTGGAGATGCTGTGTGTTTCGTTGTGAAAGCGAAAATACTTTGTTTGACCTTCCAAAAGAGGACACAACTAGAAATCAGTGGTCAAGTTGTATTTACAACACTGTTCCAGAACAGTTCAACCCAAATATTCAGATGTGTGCAACGCAATTTATGGAGGACTGGTTCCTGATCCTGGGAGAGAAGAATACAATGCCAGCTGTTTTGACTCACCTTCTGTAAGTACGTGCAGTTTAGAGTAGCGCTTGTTGTTTGTCGCTTCTCCGATCACAAATGCATACATTGTTTTGTGTTTACATGGCACAATGCAATGCAT
The DNA here is from genome assembly GCF_003368295.1 of Carassius auratus. Classification (NCBI taxonomy): domain Eukaryota; kingdom Metazoa; phylum Chordata; class Actinopteri; order Cypriniformes; family Cyprinidae; genus Carassius; species Carassius auratus. The sequence goes on from NC_039257.1 coordinate 8,409,910, forward strand.
AAAAAGACAGTACAAGTCATTATAACCAGTAATTATGTCCCCACCTGGTCAAATAAATGGCTCATTTGTAATGGGTTTTATTGTTTTTGTCTTGTCGCGCCGGTGTTCTGACTGGGACACGCATCACAGTGTGGCAAGGGGCGTAACATTTCCGTCACACGCTTGAGGCATTCGGCCAATCACAACGTACTGGATAGCTGGCCAATTAGAGCACACCTTGCTTTTCAGACCGATGAACTTTGTAAAAAATGCCGCTTTTCAGAAAGCCGGGGCATAGAGGACAATCAATAATGCACATTATGTGCAAAATAATGTTAAACCGCATAAACACATTTCATTACACCAAATACACAAAATAATGTTCTTATTTGCAACATCATATGACCCCTTTAAATATATAGGAATATTTGCCAATATTAATATTCATATATTCAATATTAAACAGATTATAAAATGAAATGTAAATGTATGCATCTCTGTAATTCATGGGGTGTTAATGGCAGTGCAGAGTTAGTGTTAGTCTTTAAATAGAGTTGCTAATGTATTATGTATTTATTTGTTAGATATGTTGCTTACAGTACATACAATATGGTATGACAAGCAGTTTGCTTTGTGTAATTGTTGTGTTCATTGTGTTCACAAGTTTAGAAATATGTTTGCTTACATATTCGCACCTTGAATGTGATGTATCTGTGTGTGTGTCACTGTGTGAAATTCAGTTCCTCCAGAGTTTTTGGATGAGCAGCCCGATCAGGTCCAGGTCATTGAGGATGAAACTACCACTTCCTGTCAAAGTCTCGGCCAATCCGGATGAAATCACCTGCGTTTTGAAAAGCTGGTGAAAGGTAGCAGACAGCACTACATGACATTACGAACTGTGTCACCCTCACAGGCGCTCTAAACACTCAAACAGACGTAAACACACATTGCCATATGCATTCTGAATAAAACATCGATGGGTTCTGGCACTGCAGCTTGGCAGATGTGATCTTGTGCTAATGTATGCAGCTTAAATGAGCGTTGCTGTCGCTCTGAATGCGACCCAACACTTCCGGTCTTCATCTTCATGTTGAAAGCTTCTAGCAGTCTTGTGTCGAGGTCCCTGCGGTATTCCTCCAAAGAGCTTTCTCTGGGAGAAGGGTTTTAGCGGAAAAAACAGCTGTTTCAGTGTTTGTGTGTGTGTGTATATATGTGCAGCAGTTCACATTTTGGTTGGTTTTGTGGATTTGTATTGTCACAGCTCTGTGATTCACCTGTTCTGTGTGGGTTGTTTCACGTCTTTGTATGTTTGTGACAGAAAAAGATCCTCATTATCACTTCGACGAATGGACCCTGGAAATCATCAACGTTTCTCTGTGAGATGGGGGCGATTACATCATAGAGCGTTCCAACGCTGATTGGAAGAACCGCACAAAGCTCAAGCTGGATGTACAGTGTGAGGAACTCAAACTAACTCTGACACCTCAGCCTAACTAGGAGAGATTCAACGAGTTTTGAAAGCAAAATGCTGTAGTAAGCAACAAATAGCCATCAGGACATACATGGGAGGTTTAAAAATCTAAGACCAAATTAAAAATGTGTGATATTATACCTTCAAATAGGGATTTAGAAAAATGTACAATGAAGAAAATATTGTAATTATTTATTTAAATATTTATAAATATAGTAAAAACAATTTATATAATTAGTTAATCATGTTAAATTCTTTTACATAATTATTTTGCATTAAACTATGTTTTAATGATAACAAAATAATTTAGTGTTAGCGTTGACTAAAACTAAAACCATTAAAAATAATTTTCATTACTTAAAATATAAAATAATATTTGTATATTCTAATATAAATATGATTATTATTATTATTATTATTATTATTATTATTCGTGTTTTTTTTTATTTAACCTTTCAGTTAGACTGATTTTTTATAATAATTATATTGACTTTTTGACCACTGTATATTCAAAAAAAGAAAGGATTTAGTAAAGCAGGACTTGGAACCAATGAGATTTCACTGTGGGTGGAACTAACCAGTTTGATGTGACACAAATAGGCACCCAATATGTCTTGACACTGTTGACAGTCAGGCTGCTTGTGAGACAAACTCATATTAGCATGAAAGATGACACAAGAATCAACATCTTTGCTAATAACCACTAATGCCACATGTTTTGAATACCTTAGTCTTTAACACAAATACTTGATACTGTATGTATAAATGCCAATTAATGTAATCAGGATGAGTGAAAAGCAAGGTTAAAATGTTACGCTGGACCACAAAACCAGTATAAAGTGACAATTTTTAGATTTATACATAATCTGAATGCTGAATAAATACGCTTTCCATTGATGTATGGTTTGATAGGAAAGGACAATATTGGGTCGAGATGCAACTTTTTGAATATCTGGAATCTGAGGATGCAATGCAAAAACATCTAAATAGTGAGAAAATCACCTTTAAAATTATCCAAATGAAGTCTTGGCAATGCATATTACTAATCAAAAATTACGTTTTTGATATATTTATGTTAGTAAATGTACAAAATATCTTCATGGAACATGATCTTTACTTAATATCCTAATGATTTTTGGCATAAAAGAAAAATCTATAATTTTCCCCATACAATGTATTTTTGGCTATTGCTGCAAATAAACCCCGGGCGACTTACGACTGGTTTTGTGGTCCAGGGTCGCATATATCATCAGTCAGGATAGTATGGATTTTTTTTTTCTCAGTGTAAACTACCACAAAAGTTGTTCTGCAAAGCCAATCTACGCTGTTCTCAATATTTGTACCACATATTTATTAGCCAATTCAAGCCCACACACAGACGTACACACACTTGAAAGTGAAATGAAGAAAAAGAGAAGGGCGCAGAGAGAGAAAAAGAAAGAAAGAGCACTCCCACTTCCTTAATGATTTAATAATAGCACTCCTTCAAATCTAGGCCTGCGTGTTCCTGCAAATCCTTCTGCACTAATGGATCTCCACGTTCTCAGACAATAGCATCTGACAGTGCTAGATATTCATTATGTATGGGCCATTTGAATAGCTTTTACCAATGGTGCTGTTTTCCATGTAGGCCCCCCTCTTTCTGCCCGTTAGGAACAATGGAGACGAGGATTGTACACGCCAGAGATTACGCTGGTGGTAATGGCCCACTTGGTCGAAGATATGATCCTCCTGGGGACACGGATGGAGATGAGGCAGAGGAGTTTGCTGTATTTGCCCGAGGCAACCATTTCAGGACCACTTTTTTAGGAACTTCAATGCAACTTCCCTGCATACGAGGAAGGTCAAAGCAGTGCTAATTTATTTTTGAATCATACATTTTTGCATGATGATGAAGAATCGATGAAAGGTCTGACGGGAGGAATTCAAATTTTTCAAGTTTTATTTTGTTATGAATTTTAGATATGAATGTTTTGTTTTTAATGTCTTTTCTTTTTCTCCAGGTAAAATGCAAGCTGTGATGAGTAAATGAAGCGCTAATTAGACATTTAATTAATAGAAACCACTAAAGACAAATAACTTGGTGGTTCAGCTCCATCTGGGTTTGTTTACACATGAAAACAAGCACCAAATAGAAAGATGGCGCTGGGACCATTTAGTTAAATTACGTCATGTAAATTGAGTTATGCAGCAAGTTATGGAAAACACAGCATTGGTTTTAGTAGTGAAAACCTTATGAGTGTCACAGATGTTGTGTAAAATTAGTCCTAATATACAGCTTTTATTGCACACCATGAAATAATTAGCCATGCATTTTCTCTGCCGTCTCATTCTAATTCTTGACGTAAAAAGCTTATTTAAACTGCTACTCCTGTACAAACGGAGTGTGTTTAAATGCAGTTATATGTGAAACATTCTCACTAAGTATACACTTAGTTATTGAATGTAAGTTGCCTTATCAAGAATGCACATATTTCTTCATATTTATTTGAAATAGAGGTTTATTAGAACTCTGGAAGAAAGAACCTTTAGTGCTAACCAGCCTTAATGTGATTAATATTGTCAAATTAATACAGCAATTCTATTATTGTATCAGTACGGATGATCTGAGTAGGCCTTAGATGGTCAGTGCAAGCATGTAGAAATGTCAGCAGTAATTGCTCAGCTATAAAAATAGTTATACATGGCTGAATGAAATCAACTTCTTAATGTTTTTTTTATTTATTTATTTTTATATCTACTTTGCATCCGCTGATGCTCTTCTTCATTAGTGTTCTCTGATCCCTTTTAATAATACAGTTATCCTGACAGAGTGTGACAGATTCTTTTTGAGGGGGTGTTAATTCTGTAGCCTTTCAAGTGCATTGTTAATTTGCCTCAGTAAGCATTCCCTCTGTTGAGACGTGTGCGGCCGTACAGCGACAGCGACAGCGACTCCAAGACATGTTTGCAACCAGCCATGGAGGAATACTGGGGGGTTTGAAATAGCAGTGTTTCTGCTCTACACAGAATAGAGATGACATTACAATAGACCTGGATTGTTAAGGCTTTCACGCCCTGTGAATAATTCAAACAGGAAGTGCAGAGGCACACTGTATCGAGACTTAAACAAAGGCAAGTCTGGCATCAACACATCCGAATTTAGACAGTCAAATGCCACAAGTTAACTTTACTTCAAAATCGTTTGCGCTGTTGTTGAAATTAGCTGAGGTGGAAATTGAACTGTCATGGCCCGAACAAAAGGGAACGTCATTTAAATGTGCTACAATTAGCAAACGCTGCTATAGGCTGAATGCCTGGTGAGCAAGATTCAACCAAAATGTTTTTAACGAGCAACTGTAAATTCTCACATCTAGCACACCTTATATGAAACACAAGAGTTCACAGTAGACTGGGAACACTTTATATATATACTGTATATATATATATATATAGAGAGAGAGAGAGAGAGAGACAGAGAGAGAGAGAGAGAGAGAGAGTTGGTTTAACTGTAAGTAATTGGCTCTGCCTAAAAAGCTTGACTTCATTGAGAATTTGACTTGACATGAAAAAGGGACTTGTTTAATCAACAGCAACTCAAAGTATGTTATCTGACTCAAAAATATTTGTTACAGTGTAGAGTCTTGTTGTTATGTGACGCTAATGACACAAACGACTCTAGGCACAGTATATATATCTGTTTTTGTATTTTGATATTTTATAAATGTATTAATTCATAGTCAAAATGTTTGATTGTTTAAAAAAAAATGTGCAATTGAAAAAAGAATTGTGCATGAGGTAACCATTTTAGGTCCACTTTCCTAGGAGTTTGAGTACAAATTGTGTTATATAGTTATAATGCACTTAAATCATTTTTAGATTTTATTGTAATATTTTATAAATATAATGTTTGTGATATGTATAGTAAATGCAGAGATAGTTGAGTTTTTTATATTTATATAAAAGATAATGCTATATATATATATATATATATATATATATATATATATATATATATATATAATATTCATATTATTTATTTATGTATTATTCATATCATATTTAATTGTATATTACTAAGTCATTGTTAACTAAAACTGAAACTAATAAAAATATTTTATTTGAAATAAAGCTCAAATAAAATCTAAATGAAAAACATTAACTTAAAAACTTGAACAAATTAGACAAATACATTTTACCCAAATAAAGGTACAAAAATCTCTCTCTCTCTCTCTCTCTCTCTCTCTCTCTCTCTCTCTCTCTCTCTCTCTCTCTCTCTCTCTCTCTCTCTCTCTCCCTCTTTCTCCCTGTGTGTGTGTGTGTGTTTGGATATAACCACAAAAATACTTCAACTAAAGATGTGAAGTAAAAGTCATTTTAAAATATTAATACTACCATAATAAATGATATTGCTACTATAAGAATTTATATTATAATAATGGTAGCCTAATTAAAAATCATGATATAGATTTTAAAAAAACAATAAAGTAAATTCTTATCTTGTTTTGATGTTATCTTTTTGACTTGGCTTCCAGATGCCCCTAGTGTTCATATGAAGTCTGATTCTGTGTATGTGAACTTGGGAGACACACTGACTTATGCCAACCCCATCACCTACAGTATGTTTTTCTGGACGTGGATGGTGAGCGATGTCCTTGTCATTCCTGTTTTGCTTTCAGCTCCATTTCTCTTTTGCTTATTCTCATCCTTTTCCCACTATATGGTCCTTTGTTAGCTCAGCTCGCTCGCTATCTCTCTTTTTATCACCTCTATTTATCTCTCGCATCGCTCGTCTTTTGTCTCTAACTCCCCCTTTCTCTCTGACTTCTCTTTTCTCACCATACCATGTGTCACAGCTACTCTGTAACAGAGGTGCTATATTTCACCCTTCTAACTACAACAATGTCTCACCTTTATGCTTAATACTTCTGGCCTAAATGGAGAAAAATAGCTTTCATTAAAGCAGCCTTTCCACAGGCAACATTTCTCAGTGTTAGCCACAATTGGGGCTGTTTCCGACCATTTTTGTGTCTATAGTGGCTCACCTTCTTACTCAGTGTCTGTGATATCTCAAGCCATCCTCTTTTTCTGTCTGGTTTTCTGTGCAGGTATAGGGAAATTAATGTTAGTGTGAAGTCATTACCTTCTTTGGGCTTTTTCTAACTTTTATGTTAGTGAGTTTGTGGCTTTTCTAGAAGTGTATGTGTGTTTTCTATATAGGGATGATCTGGGAGAGCAGAGTGAAGATGAAGGCACTGGTTTGTTAAAGGGTTAGTTCCCCCATCAATCAAAATTATGTCATTAATAACTCACCCTCATGTCGTTCCAAACCCGTGAGACCTGCTGTGAAGAGAGAACTGAAGATGAACAACGAGCCGAGTCAGATAACCAACAAAAGATTGATTCATTCTCGAGTCAAGAACCGTTTCTGTCAGACGCGTCCGATTCGAGAACCGAGGAGCTGATGATAGTTGCGCATGTGTGTTTCAGCGTGAAGCAGAATGACACACAGAGCGTCTGAACTGAACTGATTCTTTTGGTGATTGATTCTGAACTGATTCTGTGCTAGTGTTATGAGCCCAGGTGAACCGAAGGCTTGAATCAATGACAATCATCACCAATGATGCCATTACGTAGAGCGCAAAAGAACCGGTGAACCGTTTTCTTCAACTGGTTTATTGAATCGAACTGTCCGAAAGAACTACAGGTGATCCAAAAAGCCGATGCAACCGGTTCAGAACGAGTCAATCTTTTGTTCGTTATCTGGCTCAGCTCGGTGTTCATCTTCAGTTCTCTCTTCACAGCAGTTCAGTCAGTGCACTGTTTGAGTAAATGAATTACTCCGGAACGTTGGTTTGTTTTAATTCCAAGGGAGTGTCAGCCACATAAAAAAAAAAGTCATTTGTGGATTAATGCTTACTGGGAACTTGAACCTTTTTAAATGATTCAGTTCGATTTGGTGAACTGGTTCAAAAAGTTCCAGCTACATTGAATGATTCGTTCGTGAACCGGATATCCCAAACTGCTTTGTTTTGGACTCTCTCACAACAGACCCGGAAAAGAAGACAATGATGAATAAAGTCGTAGTTCTAGCTATTTTCAGACCAAAATGTATTTTCGATTCTAACTGGCCCTCTGATGTCACATGGACTTCTTTGATGATGTTTTTCTTACCTTTCTGGACATGGACAGTAGACCGTACACACAGCTTCAATGGAGGGTATGAGAGCTCTCGGACTAAATCTACAATATCTTAAACTGTGTTCTGAAGATAAACAGAGTTCTCACGGGTTTGAAACAATGTAAGGGTGAATTATTAATGAAATCATTTTTATTATTGAATGAATTAACCCATTAATTATATCTGAGATGACCGTGACCAGTCAGGTGTACCAGTGTACAGCAGACAAAGACATATCTGCTCCTGGCGGTGTGGAAGGACAGCTCGTCATACACTGTGGGTTCTACTAGTCATACTATATTACATAAATGTGTTAAAAAGAGATATTAACCAGAAGGTCTGGACTTTCTTTTGAGGATGATGAAAGTGTGTCCTGGAAGCTTCAAAAATTACCATAAAAGTAAAATAGAAGTAGTCCATATTACCAGTTATATTATTGTCAACAAAAATGATCACTGATGGTTTATAAAAGTTTTTAATTTAATTGGTGTTAAATGATGAAACATTTAAATTAACTCTCATCAACTCTCATCATCTCATCTTAATGAATGATTGGCTAAGATTAGATGTTATTATGAGTGAAACTGATTAAAACATAATGAATATAAATACTGAGTAAATTGTATGTTTTTATGAAGATTAAAACAAAAACTAACTTTAAAGATTAGCACTGCATATTACTTGTATGCTATATTACTATTTTGAAGCCACTGCAGACTGCAATTCAGTGTCTTCCCAAATTCTTCCCAGACATGAAAATATCCAAGTGATGTGTCATTAGTAGTAACCCTTTGAAATAATCAATAATGACATTTAGTGTGACAAGTGTGTGACAAATAGTTTTATGTTCGGTCACAATTGTGACCGGTGGGATAATGTGTGTACTCAACCATCACCGCATTTCAAAAACTTTACTTTTTTTAAAAAATACAAAAAACAATTTTTATATTAATGCTTAGAGTATTACAACATCATTATAGTACATTTTTGTAACATTTGAATTGTTAATTTAGTGCAATATTTTGTCATTTTCATAAGCAACTGCATTTTGATTTATATTGTATTTATAAGTTCAATGTTATCCCATATTACTATTGTGACATTAACATTTTTACTCATTCTATGACCACACTAAACAAAACTAAATGTATGTGAATGCATATATTAACACCCTAAAGATCATGTGTACCAAAAATCTTGATCATATATTTATGTTAAGACACTTTACTAGCCTTTAGTTTTGGAGCTTTGATGCAGCCATCATCTTCTCAAGGTGCAAACAGGAATAAACTGCTCTGGTCAAGTGACAATTTGCACTAATCATGTGAAACTGCACATATTTAATTGAGACCCTTCTTTTCATATTAGCAGGAAGTACACTAATACAGTATTGTTCAAAATAATAGCAGTACAATGTGACTAACCAGAATAATCAAGGTTTTTAGTATATTTTTTATTGCTACGTGGCAAACAAGTTACCAGTAGGTTCAGTAGATTGTCAGAAAACAAACAAGACCCAGCATTCATGATATGCACGCTCTTAAGGCTGTGCAATTGGGCAATTAGTTGAAAGGGGTGTGTTCAAAAAAATAGCAGTGTCTACCTTTGACTGTACAAACTCAAAACTATTTTGTACAAACATTTTTTTTTTTCTGGGATTTTAGCAATCCTGTGAATCACTAAACTAATATTTAGTTGTATGACCACAGTTTTTTAAAACTGCTTGACATCTGTGTGGCATGGAGTCAACCAACTTGTGGCACCTCTCAGCTGTTATTCCACTCCATGATTCTTTAACAACATTCCACAATTCATTCACATTTCTTGGTTTTGCTTCAGAAACAGCATTTTTGATATCACCCCACAAGTTCTCAATTGGATTAAGGTCTGGAGATTGGGCTGGCCACTCCATAACATTAATTTTGTTGGTTTGGAACCAAGACTTTGCCCGTTTACTAGTGTGTTTTGGGTCATTGTCTTGTTGAAACAACCATTTCAAGGGCATGTCCTCTTCAGCATAGGGCAACATGACCTCTTCAAGTATTTTAACATATGCAAACTGATCCATGATCCCTGGTATGCGATAAATAGGCCCAACACCATAGTAGGAGAAACATGCCCATATCATGATGCTTGCACCTCCATGCTTCACTGTCTTCACTGTGTACTGTGGCTTGAATTCAGAGTTTGGGGGTCGTCTCACAAACTGCCTGTGGCCCTTGGACCCAAAAAGAAAAATTTTACTCTCATCAGTCCACAAAATGTTCCTCCATTTCTCTTTAGGCCAGTTGATGTGTTCTTTGGCAAATTGTAACCTCTTCTGCACATGCCTTTTTTTTAACAGAGGGACTTTGCGGGGGATTCTTGAAAATAGATTAGCTTCACACAGACGTCTTCTAACTGTCACAGTACTTACAGGTAACTCCAGACTGTCTTTGATCATCCTGGAGGTGATCATTGGCTGAGCCTTTGCCATTCTGGTTATTCTTCTATCCATTTTGATGGTTGTCTTCCGTTTTCTTCCACGTCTCTCTGGTTTTGCTCTCCATTTTAAGGCATTGGAGATCATTTTAGCTGAACAGCCTATCATTTTTTGCACCTCTTTATAGGTTTTCCCCTCTCTAATCAACTTTTTAATCAAAGTACGCTGTTCTTCTGAACAATGTCTTGAACGACCCATTTTCCTCAGCTTTCAAATGCATGTTCAACAAGTGTTGGCTTCATCCTTAAATAGGGGCCACCTGATTCACACCTGTTTCTTCACAAAATTGATGACCTCAGTGATTGAATGCCACACTGCTATTTTTTTGAACACACCCCTTTCAACTAATTCAACTAATTGCCCAATTGCACAGCCTTAAGAGCGTGCATATCATGAATGCTGGGTCTCATTTGTTTTCTGAGAATCTACTGAGCCTACTGGTAACTTGTTTGCCACGTAGCAATAAAAAAATATACGAAAAACCTTGATTATTCTGGTTAGTCACATTGTACTGCTATTATTTTGAACAATACTGTACATCAGTCAGTAAGGTTTTTATAGCTTTATAAATGGCCGGTGGGATTAAAAACAGGTTAGTTTAAAACATAATCTATTTCAAAAACATTGCAAAAAATAAATTAAATAAATAAACACTAGCGTTATAAGGTATGAGGTTAGTAAATTTTTTAAAAGAAATTAGTACTTTCATTCAGAAAGGAAGCATTTAGTTCAGTTTGTTATAATGATACAAAAAAAGCTTCTAAGATGCTGATTTGGTGCTCAAGTAACATTTCTGATTCTTATCAACGTTGAAAACATCTATGATGCTTAACAGCATAGAAACCTTTGCAACGATGTCAATCTCTTTACGTTTACTTTTGCACAATTTAATGCATCCTTGCTAAATAATTCATGCATGAAGTTTATTTTTTTTCCAATCCCAAACTATAACCGTTTCCACAAAAATATTAAGCACCATGATTAATATGAAGAGATTTTAATATTAAAATCAGATTTGCATTTTCTTTATAACTCTCTATATAGGATTTGTAGCTTTTGCTGCATTGCAGGGTTTTCAATTCTTTTAGGAAATGCAAAGCTGTTTTGGTTTTGTTTTAGTCCTAAATATAGCATGTTAATGTTTATGTGACCTTATCTGAGGAGAAGACGGCGGTGACAGGAACCGTCCAGCATTCTGACCGTCATTCTGACCACGTGATGGGAGCGTGGGAGAGGACTCTCTAGACATACAACTCCTCAGCACTAGTACAAACAGGAAGTGAGCCTTTCAATGCCGAGCTTGAATGGTCAGCTTCGCCCGACTGGTCAGGTCACCTTCTCTGACCCTTATTGAAAGGTGATCGTGAATTAGCATACATGCATGAATAAATAAAAACCTAATAAATGAAAACAAACAGACACCGGCGTCTGGGTGTCACATTTCTTATCGCCAACTCATAAACGCACACAAAGATGATGAGCAGAGCCATGAAAGAGATTTCTGCTCGCCAATGAGATTTTGTTTTTCTCGACCGGAGCAGCAATTGTGATATTAATTATTCAGTTGTGGTAATCAACGTCCGCTCTTTTTCAGACTGTCCCTTAATATACAGAACAATAGGGTCGAACGATCTGAGTACCTCCTGCTCACACTGCACTTCTCTTTGTCCCTTTTTAATACTAATAATGTTACTTTTTTTTTGCACTGGAGATTTCCATCAAAGTTATTATAAAAAATAAAAAGTTTGAATTGTAAATAGTTTGCATTCCTTTTCTGATTATGAACTGTACTTACTATGTATTAAATATACAGAACTAATATATATAATCTAACACGCACGCACACACACACACACACACACACATATAGTTACCAGTACATTGGCTTGCTCCATTGTTAATGCATAACTGTAAATGCTGAGGTTTTTGTTTGTGTTTTATAAATTGAGAGTTGAGTAGAAATGATTTGCTTTTGTAACAGATACCCTTGTATTGCACCCGGAATAATACTTTAATTCTCTCTTTCCTGCAGTAAACTGGAATGTTTTCCTCTGTTGCCTGCTCTCTGTTGTGCTGTTGCTCTCTCTCTCTCTTTCTCTGAGGTCCGTGGAATCGACTCGGGCAGACACGTTTAATGTTTATCATAAAAACCATGAAATACAATCCAATATCCGCCTCTTTTTGTCCACACCTCCTTCTCTGTTTTTACTGCCACGAATATTCATAATTAATCTGACACAGCGATAATAAATTTTATGTGCTTCTTATCATCAGTCGACCGGGGAACGGAATGGTGCAGATTTTTGCTCCCCGCTTTGCAATTTTGGATTGACCCCTTCACCCCGTCCCAGTAGAGCCAACAAGATAATTAAGCAGTTTCACAGTTTAGTGTATTATTGACACACATATTTCTTTCTGACTGTGAAGTAGCCTGTTAATTTCTTTCTTGTTGTCTCTCTGCCCCTCTTAAATAAACATTCTCTGAGCAGTGCAATAAGATTTAGGCAGTAGTTATATTTTTAATAGGCTTGTGTTCTCTCTGTTTCTCTCTCTGTCTGTCTCAGACCACCCCTGATCTGAAGCTGCTCCGTGTCGACCATAACTCGGTTACTCTGGAAAGGATGCCCGGATTTGATGGTGGTTTGACACAAAACTTCCGTGTCAGGTGAACTTGTCATAAATGCCGCTGTGAGGTGTCTAGAACATGTGGAGTGTGTTGTGGATATGTTTTATCTCTCAGTCTCGTGTGTGTCACAACACTGAACACATTTCAATTTGGCCGATGTATTAACGTTTTCATCTAGGTCCATGGCACTGTAATTCCCATATGTTTCCCTGATAGGAAAGGCAGGTTTATTTTTATTTTCATTCAGTTATTCAGTCCTGTCTGGTCCGGAAGTTTGACACCATGATGAAATTGAAAATTGAAAATTGAAAATCGAAAATTAAATTAAATTAAATTAAATTAAATTAAATTAAATTAAATTAAATTAAATTAAATTAAATTAAATTAAATTAAATTAAATTAAAAATATTAACATTTGTACACTAAAGGTGAACACATTGAATGCAGAATCCTCGATATTTCTTGTAAAAGATTATTTTTAGATTTATTTTCAAATTATGCTGATCATGTGATCAGTATGTTTTACACAAACTTGTGGATTTCATGCAGTTCCTGCTGTCAACAAAAGCCTGACAACCCAGATATTATAAATTCTGAAATTCCTGTTAATATTACATTAATAAATTATTTAATAATGGTATATCCTGTATTTAAGTAAAAAAATAAGAGCTTTTTCATTAGTGACCCCATTGCCTGAAAGTGAAATTGAAAAGATCCTAAAAAAATGAACAAGACAAAAATAAAAGTAAATAAAGTCATTTTAAGTACATAATTTCTTGAAAGTCAAGTGTTATTTAAGAACACAAAATGAATAAAGAATTAAAGGAAACACAAGTTCAATGTAGAAATGTATAAAAATAAATGTATAGTGTATAACATTAGCATCTCTTTGATTGACAGGTACCAGTGGGCGGGATCAGTGAGATTCATGCATGTGGACGTGTTTCCTCCGACAGCCACTGTGTATACCGTCATGGGCCTTGACCCTTCCACTACCTCCAACTTTTTTCAGTCAACACTATCAAAACGATGTGAGAGAGCAGCTATACAGACAACAACAAAATACTGACAGTCACTACTGCTGGTACATTCAGCTCAGCCTGGGCCTGTATAATAAAGCTTACGACACATAAACTAAATTATTCGTCATTCGGTTTCCGACCATGGTGGTTTACTTGTAGATTTAGACACCGGCTTTACTTTCCACTGATTTGATGAGCCATTCATCAATCCCACCAATCACATCTCATTTGTAAGGCAAAGATCACGGCTGAGCCTCATGCAAATAAGCCGAATGGCTGAATGTCTACACCAATCAGTGCACCAGTGTGTTTTCTGAATGCGTATTTCAGTCTGCATCTTATCGGGATTGCGAGCTAGAGGGAGAAAAATCGAGCGATAGAGGGAGAGAGACAGAAAACAAAACCGTGTGATGTATGATAAATGATGATAAGCTACATTCCCTCTGCAAACATAATGAATTCTGCAATTGTAATGTCATAGCATTTGATTTGCAAAACAAATTAGTCATGAGCACAGGCAGCTGACAGAAGTACGGAAAAATCACAACATGGCTCTGCCACAGAGTTTACTGATAGCAGAACTGAAAAACCTTACTTATTTAACATTTATCAGCTATGTAAAGACAAATTCTGTCATATTTTGCTTACTATTGTGTCATAAGAAAGCTTTTCTGTGTTTTCCATGGAGCACAAAATCAATTTTAAGAGCGTCCTTTTCATACAACAAAAACATACAGTGTCCAATGGCTGTCAAGGTCCAAAAAAGCAACATGAATGTCATACAACAGCAAAATTCATCATGGTGGAATGTATTGCATTTATGCTACCATTCAGCTACCATTTTGGGGTCAGTGAGATATTATTTGTGTATTTTAATTTTTTGGAAAGAAGTCTTTTAATTTATTTGATTAAAAATACAGTAAAAATGGAAATATTATTACAATTTAAAAGAACTATTTTCTATTTGAATATATGTGACCCTGGACCACAAACCCAGTCTCAAGTCACTGGGGTATATTTTTAGCAACAGCCAAAAAAACATTGTATGGGTCAAAATTATAGATTTTTCTTTTATGCCCAAAATCATTAGTAAAGTAAAGATCATGTTCCATGAAGATATTTTGTAAATATATCAAAACGGACTAAATCTCAAAGCATTTCTGTCTGAACTTTCCCTTTAAGTATGAATAACAACTAGCAGAACAGTTTGTACAGTCCTAACTAAAACCCCAATAAAACCATAAATCCTCAGTTCCGTTTGAACACACAGCATATAGTTTTGCTTGAGCAGCATTCAGCAATAACTAGACTATGAAAAAGCACGAGATGTTTTTTTGCAGGTACATGCGCTGCTTCCCGCAATCACCTTATTTCAACTCACTCCAGGAGCCATATGTAATTTAATGCAAATGAAAACGGGGACGAGAAAGTACAGTCCATTCAAGTGCCTCGTTTTCGTTTGTGTGAAATTAAATATGCCATTTACTCTGACTAAAGCCTTTACACATCACAATGGGGCTTTTCAGGCTAGACTAAGTCTATAATGTTTGATTTTACACATTGGTACCTCTGTGCTTTCAGTGGAATTCATTATTTTCCTTTCTACTCTATATTTTCAGTCCACTCTAATGGACTTGGCTATATGTAGTACTAGTAGTGTTTTCGATGCAAAGTGTTTTTAAATGCATAAATCAATTTCAGTTTTTAGAATTTTCTGATCATAGACTCAGAGCAGAACAAAGCGACTGCACTCTGTAACCTCTGCAGTAAGTGATTTACCTTCTCTCTCTCTCTCTCTTTCTCTCAGATGCGGAGGAAGCAGATGACGGGGTCTCCCCAGCAGACCAGGACTCAGCTCTTGCAGGTGCTGCATTTCTTCCTCCAGCTTACTGCAGCTGCTATTTATCAAATGTAGAAAAGGCCTGACACCCCAGAATTCAGATCAATTTCTTAGCTCGTACTTCAGTTTCCATGGCCTTTACCGGCCTGTTTCATGTGATTTCATAAAGCCTTGGGGCTCAATGTTTTCCCCACTGTGGTTTGGTGCAGTTTTGCACAGGCTATAATCCTGAACGCTTTGGTGCTGTTTAATGGGACACTGTGGCAGTTATTGACCCTTGAATCGGGATACAAAATAAACTGACATTAGCTTGCGGCGAATTCGAGGTCCGTCAGATACTGCTTTGCATTTTGATTGGGTTTGTGTAGAAAAGATTCATTAGGGTTTTCAATTTCCTCGGATAGTTCCTATGTCATCAGTTTGATTTGGGAATGATACACTGTGTGAGGCAGCTTTTTTTCTGCGAGAGATTCATCAGTGTCTTTCGTCTGTGTGAATAAACTGGTTCTTGCGGCGTTGGAGGTATTTTCACGCGGCAAGGCATGACTCGAGCGTGTCAAATCTGTGCCAATCACACGCTCTCTTCTACAAAACTGTGACATATGGTATAGCAAATCCAACAGGACAGTGATGCATAGTATTGCAAATTCAACCCAAGACATATTTCAGCATCATGCACATATATATGTCTGAGTTTCAGCACAGCTGCCATTAATATATATTGTGCCCAAAAAGTATTTGAACGCTTCATGCTTTAAAATGTCAGAGTGTCATTGCATTGGATGACAAAATATCTTCTCAAGAAACAAACAAATGATTCTAGACCTTTTCTCTAACTAACTCAAACTTACAGGCTTTTTATCTGTTTTTGGAAATACCTTTAAGCAATTGGAGTCATGCTGATTGAGAATGGATGTTTTAAGTTTCTTTGGAAGACTTTTGCACTAAAGCACTATTCAGATGGTAAACAATTACAAATGCATAAAAGTTACAATTAATTTCAATAAAACTTGATTCCAGTTTATTATTATTGCTTTGTATTAAAATGTTTAAAATATTGTTGGCTTCTGTTACACTATATTTAGTGTTGGACCAATGTAAAAGTAATTTGTTATAAATAAATACAAATGTATTCAATAAGAATATATTTTTTTATAATTATTAAAATGAATACAAAAATAATATGTTATTGGATTAATTTACACTATTGTTAGGCAAGGCAAGGCAAGTTTAATTATATAGCACATTTCGTACACAATGATAAAGTAAAATAGTCATGAAGAAAAATAATACAAAAATAAAAACAAGCAATTTTAAAACTATTTAAATTTATTTGAAAATGGACTTATTTAAAATGAATTTAAAACAGTTAAAAATAAAAAATGATTTAACATAAAACACAGTGAATACTTAAAATACAGTGCGATTGGTTCGGACATTGCACAGTGCTCATTCAATAAATGCACAGCTAAACAGATGCGTTTTGAGTCTAGATTTAAATGTGACTAGTGTTTTAGCACATTTGATCTCTTCTGAAAGATGATTCCAACTGCGGTCGGCATAGTAACTAAAGGCAGACTCCCCTTGTTTTGTGTGAACCCTTGGTTTTCCAGCTGACTCGATCCTCGTGATCTGAGTGCTCTGTTAGGTTTATATTCAGTGAACAAATCTGCAATATAATTCCGTCCTAGGTCATTGAGTGATTTATAGACAAGTAAAAGTACTTTAAAATCAATCCTAAATGTAACTGAAAAGGCAGAGTGAGGACCTGAGGACTGGTGTGATATGCTCAGATTTTCTGGTTCTAGTCAGAATCCTGGCAGCAGCGTTCTGGATGAGCTGCAGCTGTCTAATGGTCTTTTTGGGAAGGCCAGTGAGGAGCCCATTACAATAGTCCACCCTGCTGGTGATAAAGGCATGAACAAGTTTTGATGGAAGCAAAACCTCTAATTCTTGCTAGGTTTTTTTTAGATGATAGTATGCTGATTTAGCTACTGCTTTGACATGACTACTGAAACTAAGGTCTGTCTCCAAAATCACACCAGGATCCCTGACTTGATTTTTAGTTGTTTGACCCCTAGAATCAAGGTATGCATTCACCTTGAACACTTCATCTTTGTTTCCAAATGCAATAACTTAGTTTTTTCTTTGTTTAACTGAAGAAAGTTCTGGTACATCCAACTATTAATTTCATCAATGCATTGGCAGAGGGAGTCAATGGGGCTGTAGTCATTTGGAGATAAGGCTAGGTAAATCTGGGTATCATCAGCATAGCTGTGATAGGCAATTTGGTTCTTTCCCATTATTTGACTAAGTGGGAGCATATACAGGCTAAACAAGAGCGGTGCAAGAATTGACTCATGTGGGACTCCACATGTCATGGACATATGTTCTCTTAGACTCTCATAATAGAACTCCCTTCTAAGTATGACCTGAACCATTTGAGTACCATCCCATGTTAGACAAATTAGAAGTATGGTGGAAAAGGTTTTAACATTATTAATAATAATAATAATGATAATAATACATTTTATAAAAATAATGACATGCTTAATAATAATTATAATAATCCAATTTATAAAATAATAATAATACAATTTTAAATAATAACAATAATAATAATAAAAGTATTAATTAGTCAGTTTAAACTAAGAGGAATGTGTAAGTTTTAAAAAGTAAGGATAAGAACTAATGCAAAAAATTATAAATATAGAGTTAAATATATGGAATAAAAGTGATAAGGAATTAAAATGATGTAATTCACTTAGCAAATTTAAGAAAATGAATAAAAACAAGTTTATAAATAATTAAATGACTCAACTTGTACAGTAGTAATAAATTATTGTTGTCGTAATATTTAGCAATTTCAAATCATTCATTGACTGAATATAACTTCAATAAAACAATCCGATATATTATGTGGTTTTTATTCACAACTCGTGTTCCTCAACAGGTTGTGGTCCTCCTGTCTATGTGGTGGTGATCCTGGCTGTGGGAAGTCGTCTGTTGTTCCGAAATCCTCTGAGTTTCTTTTCTATTGGCCAAGTTGAAAAGAAGGCGGAGCCTGAAAGGTAAATGACAGCGCAGCTCCTCAGCGTGTCACCGTTTCTACTTTGTGCTGTTAGACAGCGTGTCCTAGACTGGTCGACTCGCAGCGACAGCACGCAGCGCAAAAGGGATGAACTGTCTGAATCCTAATATGACTTCTCACTTTTAAATCCATCTCTCTCTTTTCCTCTTATCTCACTCGCTGCCTCCTCAGCCGTCTGCATCATCCCGCCATCTCTCCTTTCCCCGGCAGCTGTCACTTCCTCCCTTCGTCTCTCCCCTTATCTCGCCCCTTTCCCTTTCGTCCTCTGTCATTCTCTCTCTCACTCACCCCATCTGTCTTTTTTTCGCCTCGCCCCTTCCTTCAAACTGTCAGGTGTCTTGTCTCTCCCCTCTCATCTCTCGCACCCGGTTTTTTTTTTTCCTCTCTATTCATGAACCTGTCGTCCTCTCCTCTCGCTATCAATTTGAACGGCCCTTTTTATCAGTTTATTAAAGCTACTGTCACAACACAATTTGTAGGGAGGAACCAATAATTGAAATGGCGTATGATGAATGTTTCGTACACAAACAACCTTGTGTTCTGTCTGTCTGACGTTCTGGATACCTTTTATTTCCGTCATGCTCTCCTTCCTGTGACCTTTGCCCTGTAACACCCGATCGTCTTTGGTTTTTGCACCAGGAGCATTTGACAGGAGACCAAAGGAGAGTGTTAGCGCTCTGTGAGTAAACCCTGAAAAAAAAAAGAATGCTGTTAAAAACATGAGTGCAGTGATGCTTGGTTTGCTAGGTACCGTAAAGTTTCATATTTAGCTCGAGATTTGAACAAACTCCTGTGCTTTAATATGAGCAGTAGTAATGGTGATGTGAGCCGCACTAACAAGCAAGTCCAGCATGCTGTGACGGCTGGAAGGCATTCTGAACAACTTCTGCCTGTCTGGATAAAGCCTTTCAGCTTCCAGTAGCTATGGAAGCCCTCAAGATGGCATATAGAAACGCTGCTTAGCTTGCATCTCCATAAATAGACTCCAGAGAAATACAGAGTGTTCACTTCACCAGCCTACATGTGACAGAGCCATGATCAAAAGTTTTGGCTTGTTCTAATATACTTTCAATTTTCTGGACATCTGAATTTATTGACTGCTCCTCAGAAATTCCTCCCTGCTTGCAGAAGTTCTGCTTTCTCGTCATGTTTTCTAACTTGCAGGTGTGATATGTTGTAAATGTGATGTTTCTGCAGGTCCGCTCAACCAGCTATGCGAGCAGAGAGCTTATCAATGCCTCGGTACAGCGAACGCTCCTCATCAACAGCAGCGTCTATGAGAGCTACGGACGGGTATTATCACTGGACACTCACAGTTCAGTCGTTTTTTTTAATTTATTTATGTATTTTACACAGGGAATCTGGAAAAGGCTGTTTTAGCAAAACATTCAGATAAAAATACTTGAAAGCAGCATCTCCTGTCTTGTACTGGAAAACATGACACCTGAATTCAAACTATGTATTTACTCCTGAAGATGCTCTTTTTCCTCAGTAGCAGGAGAGTACTAATTTTTACTACACGGGTAACAAAAAGTAAAGCAAAAGTGACTTGCATTACTTTTCAGAAAAGTAACTAAGTAACACAATTAGTTACTTTTTCATGGAGTAATGCAATATTGTAATGCATTACTTTTAAAAGCATCTTTCCCCAACACTGAGGGATCGTGGGTGCTAAGAGACTGTATGGTTCAGGTCCGTCTTTCAGTGGAAGTTTGTGAACAAATCGATCATCTACATGACTTAAGTTGTGGATATGAACAAACCTGAGTGTGAGTGAGAGTTAAAGTGATCTTTGCCTTAGCAGCCATAACAAAGAAATATTTTCTTTTTCTGTGATTGTGTAAGGGGAGACATTTTAGATTACTTCAAGTTTTCTGTTTTTAAAAGCTCTTTTGTTTTTATGCAAAGTGAGTTTTCAATATTTGAGCTACCCCCTCCAGTGACAGTTGGTTACGGATTAATTAAGAATTAAAACGTGTTTGCAGTTTGAAGTACACGGTTGAAGTAATCATGTGCTGAGTTTCTTTCCCTCCAGATGGCAGACACGGCACAAACCCTCTCGCTCATGACTATGAGGAGGTGAGAAGCTGGGCGACGGATGAGGACCTGCGGGGCTACTCACTGATGCCCCCTGTAGCCCAATTTCATCCACGAGCAACAGAATCCTCCTACCATGAGGTGACTGTGTGCATTTGGATGCATCTAGAAAGATGCACTTGTTAAATAGTGTCATTTTAAAGCTTACATTTTCTGTCTAAATTAAATTCATTTTAATTCAAAGAATATGATATACACAGGCTCCATTATGATTGCATAATTGTGGAACTGTAGGACAGTGGTTTAATGTTTTTTATCGAACAGTTTGCAGTTTCTCTTTTGTTTATAGTTGTCGTTTATTCCACTTTTCTCCACAGGGAAGAGTGTACGGTAAAGCTGATGTGGACGTAACAGCAGGAGTTTATGATTCTATGGTGTACAGCCGCAGAAGAGACACAGACTTGCCATTTGAGCTCAGAGGGGAGCTGGTTTAATAATAGTGAGGCTGATGTGTGCTCTGGTCTAGACCAGCTCTACCCTGAGACCAGTTTGGGTTTATGAGTTGATAAAACATTTTCACTTTTACTTTTTTTATTATTTGTCTAAAATATGTTGGCTGTTCTATTTTTGCATTTTAAATTCACCATAAATATTTAAATATCTAAATACATATTTAATTTGTTTTTAATTTGGTCTAAATCAGAAGCTTTTTTATTTATTTATTTGTTTATTTATTTATTTATTTTTGATCGGCTTCAACCATACAATATGTTCCCTTTTTAGCAAATCAGTTTCTTATGCTATCCAATATTTATTTGATCAAATACACAGTGAAAATAGTAATATTGTGAAATATTTTTACTATTTAAAATAATGTTCTACTTTAAAATGTAATTTATTCCTTAGATGCAAAGCGTTATTATTTTCAGCTTTATTACGTTTATTTTTTTTTTGGATGGGTTGAAAGTTCAAAAGAACAACATTTATTTGAACTGGATATATTTTGTAGTTTTTTTCCCTTGGTAATTTTAATTTCAAACTAAATTAAAATGGTCTGCTAAATTCATAAATGTAAAAAAGACTGAGCCTTGTTGTCTCTGCATATTAGACAGTGTGTAGAAGAAAGGATATTTCCGTCGGCACACATGACCTTTAAAAATGAGAAAAAATGTTGCACGTTAATATCAATTACAATAGCAATAACAATGTGCAATTACAAGCTACTCTAGTAATTGCATATTAGGTCATTCATTTGTATTACTGAGGACTTAGTTATGTAATTAGATATTATGTAAAGTGTGACTAATAATAATCTGATAAGAACACAAGTGTTATATAATGCAGGTTTTTAAGTGATGAGGTACTACCCTGAGTCTAATGGTTTTTCCTGATGGCATGCATTCCTCTTGGGATTCTTGGAAAGCGTGGAGCTTTGTCCCAGGAGGAAGTCTCTGACTGTGAGAACGAGGATAAAAGTCTCAAATTCTTGAGCCTGCGGAAGCCGACTACAATAACAACAACAACAGCAGCCTTCAGTGATACACATTTGTGCTATTGTCATGTTTATGTCATCACGAGGAATTAAAAAAAAAAAATCTAGGCAAAGGCTAAATTTTTTATTGGCCTGAGACAAGATTGCTGGCTTGGGGAAGAAAAAGGTTGCCTTAAAAAGAATAAAAATTCTGTCATCATGTATTCCCCTACATGTCATTCCTAACACATAATATTCTCTTTTTTTTCTGTGAGAAACTAGATGTTTTGCAGAACGTTCATGTTACACTTTTCCATATAACAGGAAAAATGGCCGTCAAGCTTTTCCTAATCTTACTCTCTAAAAAATAATTAAGTGTCTTTGTATATATCACAATAATAATAAAAAACTTTACTACCTTAAAGGGATAGTTCACCCAAACAGTCTGCCATTAATTACTCAACCTCATGTCGTTCCAAACTCATAAGACCTTTGCTTATAACTATAGAAACACAAATTAAGATATATTTTTTTTAATCCGAAAGTTTTCTCACTCTTCATAGACACTTATGCAACTGACATGTTCAAGGCCCAGAAAGGTCATCTTTGAAATAATCCATGTCACATCAATGTCTTAACCTCAGTGTTATAAAGCTACGAGGATACTTTTTGCTCACAAAGAAAACAAAAATAACTTCATTCAACAATTTTTTCTCTTCGGTGTCAGACTTCAGCACACGTCCATAACAGTACCACAATGCTTTAAATCTACTTTTATTGTGCTTTTTAGTCCTTTCTGGATCTCGACAGACCATGGTGGTGATCTACCTTTAATTTATGGGAAAGAACAGCTTTTAGATTCCGTAAAACATCTCCTTTGTGTTCCAACGAAGAAAATTAGTCTTTTATCAGTATGAGTTTAAAAGAGCGTCAAAGTGGCAAATTACCAACTTTTATTCAGTGGTTGAAATATTTATTTTAAATTTGTCTTGTTTCTTCTGTTTAATTTGCTGGGTGCTTTCAACTAAGCTGGCTTATCAAGAATGGATGGAGAATTACACGTTGGGAAGGACGCCAGTGCTTCTGTCCGGTGCCGTAACAGCTTGTTTAATTGTAAATCAAAGGTAGTCTATAACCCATTGTCTTCTGTGGCTCTTAATTTCTGAGATTTTATTAGTGTTGTTTGGCACGCAAACTACCTCTGCAATCTCCCTCCCTTTTCCTCCAGTGCAATGCTGAGATTGGCCTTCATGTCCGTGGAGCCCTGGCCGTGACCCTCTGCCCTGGCTCCGCCGTGACAGGGAGCAGATGTCCAATGGCTTAAGGTTGGCCGATCTCATCTCCTCTCTTCTGTGTACCCACAATCCACTTGTCCTATTGACCGTTTCACCTGCCATGTCAAACGCCTCAAGCAGCCACGACGTCTGGAGGTGTGAACTTATCGTTGTTGCCATAGTTACCACCCTCTTTTAGGCACGTTTAATGTTGTCTACTTTGCAGGTGCCTTATGGTGGAGGAAATACCTGTGTTTTTAATATTTCCATGATACTGAAGAACATCTGGGTATCTAGTTGTTTTAATAAAAGATAAAGGCTTATATTGAAAATAAACCATTAGTGATTATCTTTAGCTTCCGGGAGATGTGTTTCACCTTATCTTCTCATTCTTCTGTTGTATTTCTAAGAGGCCTCAAACTCAGATAAACAAACATCACTCTTGCAACTGTTTCAGCAAAGTTATGCAAATCAAGGACGGGGTGTTAATTATATCAGGTAGTACAGCAGGATATTAAAAGAAATGTTATTATGTTGTATATTTTTATTGTCTAGTTTTCTGTTTTGCATTCATCATGCTGTTTCTCCATGTATACAACTGCTCTGTACAGTGAAGCAGATATATCAAAAGGTTCTTAAAATCAGTTAAATTCGACCACGGTATGGTTTGTTTGTAACTGTTCAAAACTGTAGTGATTCACGGTTAAAGAAGATAAAAGACACATTTAATTACTACATTTATTTTTATAGCACACATTGCAATAGACAGTAAGCACAGTTTAATGCTTTCAAATATAACTTTTTGTATCAAATAAATATAGCCTAAATATGGCATTCAAAATGAGACACAGCATGTCAAGATTGTCAAGTCATCTTCATTTATATAGCGCTTTTTACAGTACAATTTGTGGAGTATATTGCAAATAAAATTCAATTCTGCTGTAAAGCAGCTCTAAAAAGAGGCCAAAAGTCAATATTTCAGTTAAAGTCAGTCCACTGTTGATTCAATAATGTCATTGAGAGTATGAGTCATTGAATCATTCATTCAGCCAATTTATTCATAAACAGAGATTATTTTAGGAATGTGATGTGTTGCTTGGAGGGACGCAATGTGAGTTGACTTCCTCTGGAACGGTTTGCATTGTTGGAGGAAAAAATACAGGCAAAGTCTTGTTCCAACTAACAACAATATATTGTAAGAATGTTTTGCTAATGTTCTCATTAGTTTATAAAATCATTATTTCTGAATGTTCTCTGAACATTTTATGGCCAGATTTCGTTTTTTTGCCATTAAGATAGTACTGTCATGTTGGCGGCGATACCCTTGTGGTGAGTGCGTTAACAAATAGCGCAACTGTGCTTGTGGCAGCCCGAGTTCAATTCCCGTCTTGAGGTCCTTTGCTGATCCTGGTCCCCTCTCTCTGCACAATGCTTTCCTGTCAGTGCTCTACTCTCTTATCCTTTAAAAGCATAAAAATGCCCAAAATTATAACTTAAAAAAACAAAATACAGTCACGCTACTTGTAAAGATGTGCAATGAAGAAAGCCTGGACAGTTATTTTTGCGCTTGACCTTATTGACTATGCATTTGTAGGGGTTTCCCTTTCAGACCCAAAATTTATGGGAGGAGAGAAATAAAATTAATCACCCAACACAATTAACTAACATTTTAGCTTATCAGATCACTGGTGTTTGCACCATTATTTAATGCCCCAAAGAGCATGTCTTAAATTATTCTGAGCCTTTGTCATAAGAGGACTGGCTCTGCTTATTTGCAACTACACTAATTTGCGCTGCCCTTAGTATAGTATGACTACGGTAATTTGCCCTGTTTAGTAAATGTGGCCCTAAAACTCCAATTTAAGTGTTTTACAAATGTAATGTTAACATTAAGAGAACATTAATTATTTTTGCTTTGAAAACATTATGGAAATGTTGCTTTTGAATGTTCTCTGATAACAGTAGTATTTAAATGTATATTTACATAATGTGTATATATATATATATATATATATATATATAGAGAGAGAGAGAGAGAGAGAGAGAGAGAGAGAGAGAGAGAGAGAGAGAGATCTAAAAAAACTCTATTAAAGAACATTTGTTCACAATATGATGCAAACCAGAATACATTAACCATGATGCTGTTCAGTAAATTTCTCCAATCCAAGAGTTACAGTGAGCTTAGCGTGCCAAAGGAGATCTTTGGCTTTGAACCATTGCAAATAACATAATAGAAATAAGTATTTTGTGTGTGTGTGTGTGTGTGTGTGTGTGTGTGCGTCTATCTATCTATCTATCTATCTATCTATCTATCTATCTATCTATCTATCTATCTATCTATCTATCTATCTATCTATCTATCTATCTATCCATCTATCTATCTATCTATCTATCTATCTATATACAGTCCAGACCAAAAGTTCTGACACACCTTCTCATTCAAAGAGTTTTCTTTATTCACACTGAAGGCATCTAAACTGAATTAACACATGTGGAATTATGTATGGAATTATATACATAACAAAAAAGTGTGAAACAACTGAAAATATGTCATATTCTAGGTTCTTCAAAGTAGCCACCTTTTGCTTTGATTACTGCTTTGCACACTCTTGGCATTCTCTCGATGAGCTTCAAGAGGTAGTCACCTGAAATGGTCTTCCAACAGTCTTGAAGGAGTTCCCCGAGAGATGCTTAGCACTTGTTGCCTTCTGTCTGCGGTCCAGCTCACCCCTAAACCATCTGGATTGGGTTCAGGTCCGGTGACTGTGGAGGCCAGGTCATCTGGCGCAGCACCCCATCACTCTCCTTCTTGCTCAAATAGCCCTCGATGCCTTCAGTGTGAATCTACAATTTTCATAGTCATGAAAATAAAGAAAACTCTTTGAATGAGAAGGTGTGTCCAAACTTTTGGTCTGTACTGTATACACACACACACACATACATATTAAACAGCAGCATATCTTGCTGAAATTACACACTATGTTTTGGTAACATAATCCTTGAGGAATTACTTTATTAATGTAATGCTTGTCTGAGCTCATCAGGTACAAATTCTGAGAATTTTTTTCTTTTTCTCATGAAATGTGATTCTTTATAAGTAAACAATAGTAGATGCGATGATAACAGTCAAGGTTCTGTACAAAAAAAAAAAGATATCCCTGCTTCCCCTGGTATGTTCACATTTCCCTTTTGAGCAGTGAGAGCAATGAAAAGTGTCACAGATGCTACACAGACGAAAGCACAAAGCCCTCACTAAAACTTTCCCACTTGAGCTTGAATGTTGTAATCTGTCACATGATAACAAGTCTTTGTACACAGACACTCCTACACACACACAATCAAACTCAATCAACGTGTGTGTTCTCACGCCAGTGGAAAAGAACACCATCTAAACTGCCTCTCCTTTCATTTGGATCATCATCTGGCCAGTGCTGTGAAATACTGTTTTGCCCAAGGGCAAATTCTCTCAGATCTCTATTGTATATCTGTCTAATGATGGTGAAAGTGCCAAAGCTCTAGCTTTTTTAGATTTAGAGCGCAGCCACAGTTCATTATATCCTAACAAATGTTGCTTTAATATTGGGAAATGTAAGATTTAACAAGATAAGATGTGCTAAAACTCAGAGTATAATTCTTCTATTTCTGCTGTGGACATAAACCTCAAATCATGTTGCTTGATAAGGAAATGTGTGCTGTTATTTTTTTTCCGGATGTATGATGTTTATCTTGTGGGCAATAAAATTATTATGCAGAATACTTGATTATGATCCGTAAATTGTGAAATCCAGCAACTTTAAATTCAACATTTGAAAAAGTAATAATGTGTTGTTTAGTGTTCATGCTATACTTTTTAAATATTTTAAAACATAGAAGTACACATTGTTTAGTGAACATGGTAAAATTAGATATTTATTGCAACTAACTTTAGTTTGTTATAACTAATTGCAGAATTACAAAATGACATTTTTTTACGGTGTAACAGGGAATGTTTTTAGAACATTTTGGCAAGTTATGAACAAATATTCTTCCAGCAACTTTTGTTTAGAGTTGTCTGGTCTTTAATAATGTTCGCAAAAATTATAAACCAAACAGTAGCCTAATGTTTTATTTATTTTAGTTTAGGACATTAGTTTGACATTTTTTAAATGTTACTGCTGGTTTAAGAACGTGGTAAGAACATTCAGGTTACATTCCCATAATATTGGAATGTTCCAAAAAATAGAATGTTCCTTTAATAAGCATAAACATTTTTAAAACATTAAAAAATATATATTTTTGGAATGTTCAGAGAACATTCAGAAATAATGTTTTCATAACTTAATGTGAATGGTATTAGCCTTGCCACCAAATATAGCCCACACTGGTTTTCTGACAGTGTCAGAAATTTAGCACGATCATCGCACAGTGTGTTGCTGCTATGACCCATGTTTATTGACCAGCCAATAAAAATGCGAAATGAAATCAACGAAACATGATGCTAAAACATACAACTGCATACCTCAAGCTCTTATCCCCTTCCACTTTTTTTCCCTCACACATACAAACCAAAGTGTGATACGTCTTGCTCTTTTTGTTTGTGTACCAGCGCGTGCTGATGACATTTTATTCTTCTATAGTAACGTGCATCATAGCGTACGAATCAGTAGGTCATCATTGTACAGCATACATGCATGTCATATCCAAGTTTATTAGATCCATGTCGCAAAGTGTGATATGCAGTGATCTTATAGGATTGCTAAAATTGTACAAATTGTAGAAGGCTTCATATTCGTCAGAAAATTTTTTATTGTCCACAATGCAGGGTCACACTAACTTCTTTCATACGAACTCTACTACAGAAGCTTAATCTAGAATTTTAGTTAATGATTGATTGCATTGAAATTTCCTCATATTACTGTCATATTGTTGCAGTGTCAGTCTTCTCATTTACTCATTTACATCCACGCATTAGCCTACCTTAAATCAGGACCGGTGTCCTGCAATAAGCAGTTTATTTTGATGCGCTGTGTAAATTTAGCTCTCTCTGCATGGTCAGCGACGGCCAACCAGCTTTCATGCACAAATCTGTCGCAGGTAATTGTGGGTAGAGCACTGTAATAAACTACATCCAGTAGGTTTACAGTAGCTGCAGCTGTGCACACATAGATTATGTCACCGCTGTTAAAGGCCCGCAGAACGCTTGACTCTGCACATTTTTTTTTTCTAACTTTGAAAAGTGAAAAATGACTTTTCTCTGCAGAGGACAGATTAATCTATTTTTTATATGTGTATATAAAAGATGACTTGTCATTAATCACAATTCTAGGTTGTTCATCAGGGACAGGGAAGCAGGGGAATCCGGCTAATTTATAGTGTTTCTCTGGCACTTTTTGGATGATATAAACTGTTCTGTCTAGGCTACAGTGAATGTTGCTTTATTCTCGCTTTAAAGATTGGTTTTGAGCATCAAATGCAGGGTTTTAGTTGCACGTCCAGCTCGGTTCTGCTTGTTGTAACTCATCCGACCCGTATCTCTCTCGGGTTGGTGGCGGGTTGCTGGGAAACAACCTTTTACTGTTTGCCGTCAGCTCATAAGCACTTCAACACAAACTAGCAACATTTTATAATGGAATTTGCATGCTGAACTTTTCTATCAAAATTGTCTTTTCACACGGCAGATTTTAAAATTACAGGAATAATAAAGCAATACGAACTAAGGTAATAAGAATTTTGATTGAATTTGGCTTGCAGTCTATCTCCCATTACTCTGCGGCTGCAGTATGTTTTGGTTCCTGGTTTCTGTTCACTCACTGTTTGAAAATGACACAAAACGCAGTGCATTAACAATCAGAGCATTGTGGAGCTGGCCAACACAGTAAGCAAACACAATTTACTGCATAATCACCGATGATAAAGTTCTGCAAATATGGTTATTCTCAGATATTACCCACGTGGCTTTGTTCACAATGCGCAGAATCTTTTTTTAAGAATAGCTACAGAGCAGAATGTGTGAATAGCTGTGACTTTTCCAACTGCAGCGGTTCATCTTTGTTTTCTCAGACAGACTTATGTTCATTACATAGTAGCAGATTCAGAGTTGTTTATAATATATATGATACATGATACACAGAACAAGATCTGAATGCTTTCTGAAGAAAATACCAGTGACTTTTGTGTTGTTGTGCCAGGCTGAAATCATTTACCCAATCGCTTTGAAAAGCAATAACATACCGCTCCTCAACAAGCTGCGCAATTTGATGTATCATTCGTTTTTATGGCTATAAAAAATATGCAAGAACCACTAATTAGTTTACAACAAAAAGTACCATTAAAAAGTGATTGAAACTGACAGACTATAGCAGGCCAACTCTCGAACAGCTTTATTTCCCATCTTTTTTTTTTTAGGATACTTGACAACCGAAAAGATGTTTCTATACAGGCGCCTCAGAAGATTTCAGTCAGGTAATTACCTCTAAAACACGCAATAATAATCAAGGCATGTGTTTTTAGCCAAATTGGTGAAATCAAAGACTCATCTGGAAAGGTGTTTCTTTTGCACTTATCCCATCAAAAGAAGTTTGATTTGTGCATTGTATCAATTTGTAATGTTTTGTTGTTGTTGTTGTTGTTGTTTTAATTATATTAATATAAAAAAGTCTTGTCAGTGTATTACTGAATATATTGAGTCACAGATATTCTATCAATAATGAAAATTATTGTAATTTATAGTGAAAGCCATGGAGCCATGGCAGCCCGTTTCTGAAGAAAAAATAATAATTAAAGAAGGTGATTGCAACTTTTAACGATTTTTACTTTTTTTATGTATATGTGTATATATATATATATATATATATATATATATATATATATATATATATATATATATATATATATATATATATTCTAATTTTGAGTTTTTATCTCACAAATCTGAGTTAGTCGTATTTCAACTTTTATTTCCAGAAGGAAGTCCTTGAAACCTTTTTTTTATTTTTTTTTATCCTGTGGCAAAAACAAGTTTCAATATAATATATCTCACATTTTTCCAAAATGAATCATACATTTTACTGAAGTCATATCATGACTTTGTTTGAGGAACAGACAAAAATGTAAGTCATTATTTATTGAAAACATTTTTGGAGGTTAGTCCTCTGAACGAACTGATTGATCCAGCGCATAAACCTGATCTGAAAAATTCTTTCACAGAAAATGAGATCCACCTGAGTATTTAATGACAGCATTTTTATTTCAGCATGAACTACTGCTTTAAAGAGAAGACTTTTCACTTAAAGCAATCTTAAAATGAGTTCACAAAGTCTGGAACTGAATCAGTCTAAATGTTAATGCACTTGAACAGATTTACTGGACTCATATGCATGCTCTACACATCATTTTGTTTGTGTTTGCTGTTGTTTTACAGCTAGTTATTTCTTCATCATTTCATAATGATGCATCTGTCCCATCCTGCGATGACCAACAACAAATCATGGCTACATTGGTCCCTAATTGACACTTTTTTCTGTCAAATGCAAAGACATGCACTCAAGGCTAAGTGGTGCTCCAAATCAGCCTTGTTAAAACTGTTCTCTTTATTAAGCTAGGTAGTGCTAGACAGGGGAAAAACTGACTAGACCTACATCTCCACTTCAGTTAATAAAAAGTTTTTGTGGAAATAACACTTTTTTTTTCATGCAGTCTGAACTACGTTTATCGGACCGACATAAGGAGACCATAGTGCAGAGAACTTAATAGCTTGATACGTTGTTGTTTCTTCTTCTTCTTCTTCTTATCTTAAGTATTAAACTTCAAGTTTTTTTATTTATCTATCTACACCGTTTAGACCTAAACATTTTGTATGGTAAATGAATGATAAAACAAGTGAAAATCTTTTGTTTCACCCATTTTATCATTCACTATGCAAAAATGTTAAGTCTAAACGGTGTAGGATTTATAGACTTGTATGAATTTCTTACAGCTTTTGGGCACAAAAGAAGATATTTTAAAGAATGTTTTGTAGCCAAACAATTAATGGTAGACTTTGACTTCTATAGTATGAAATTTATAAAAATAAATAAAATAAAAACGTGTTGCTTTAACGTTCCATATTTTGGAAACTGAATATTATAATGCTTTGGACTATTATTATTTTTAGATCAAAACAGACAAGGCAAAGGAAGAGAAAATACTGTGACAAATTGCAGCGTTCTGTAAAAAGAGGAGAGGAAGGAATCTTGGGATTGCGGGGGTCAGCATTGAGAACGTGACATGGGGACGGGGTGGTCTGCCTCCTCTTTGTTGAGTTCTGGCAAGCTTCTGTTGTTTATTGTTTCCGAACAGAAGGTTTACAGTGTGATTTATATAATGTGTAGGTGTCTAATGTGGAGGACAAAGCAGTGGTCTATTTATACCAGGTGGGTTCAGTTAACCATGCTTTACCCTACTATTGAATCAGAGGGACAGATGAGGACGTTGATCATTTGAGAACTGCAAAATTGAATTTCTTTCTCAAGAAATGTTGGAGTGTGTAGGAGGAGGGCTTTCAGAGATTGTGTGATGTTCATTACAGCTCTTTTGAGAAGGCTAAAACATATTAAATGAAAAAAAGTTTCAGTACTTTTGTGATGGTAGACTAACCTAATTTAAGGCTTAGGAGGCCTTGCTGTCATGACAACCTCTGGAACACCGTGTTCTGTTTGGTTACCGCATCTGGTTGTGGGTTACATGGTTTCCTTCCTTTTATTTTCAGAGAAGCCTACATAGTAGTGTATGTCATAGTGTATGTAAATCGTTTAAAGGAGAACAGTGCACGCCATGCAGGAGAGAAATTTATAACTAGATAAAAGTATTTTTAGTTGTATCAAATAGTAATACACTTTTGACCTGTATGTATTGGATATACAGAGATACAGGCTTTATTCTGTTTTCAGGATAGATTTTGAATGTGCAGCTGGTTAGAGACAATGAGTTACAGTGCTGATACACACAACGTGAGAGAGGCTGGCATTAACACAGTTTGAATTGTAGACAGTAGCTGATGAGACGAGCATAAATTAGGACTGGTAGATGTGAACAGAGCGAGAGGCCTCAGAGAGAGGAAGTGTGACATCAGGGCGTGGTCAACCTTCTAACCGACTCCCATATTCTCTCTTTTGCGACAGACTGGCAGATGCTACGCTTTGTTTGACTCTGATTGGATGTGGGACGCAGGAGCAAAATGAACATCAAGGTAAGTGAAATCAAACCGTTGATATTTAAGTATACGCTTATTTTGGCATTTCAGAGCTTACACGGATGCCACAAGGTAAGCAGAATAGAGCGTCTGAGAGAGACAGAGATGTAGAGATAGAAAAGAAAATGATATGCTTAGCCACAGGCACACGTGATTCAAGCATGTGGGGTCACTGTGGACCAGCCTATTCGTTTATCTGATCCATCGATCATGTAAGACCCGGAGGACCATCTGTCTTTAGGAACAAGTAAACACACTCACTCACCTGCAGAAGAAAATGGAGCACACCGCCACAGTTCAATACATGCTTGCCCTCGCATAGATCAAAGTGGCTACTTCTAATGAAAAAGGTCTTGGAGGCCACAAAATAAAATAGAATAGGAACAAATAAATGTGGAATGTTAACAATAAATGTTTATTTATTCAATGTTTTTAAGAAAGTTAGGAAAATGTAAAAATAAGCAAATATATATATATATATATTTTCTCATTTTATGACAGCTTATAAAGTTGCATAGTTAATGCCATTTTCTATCATGTAAAAAATATTACTTTGAAAGCTATTGCCAGTATGAATATATTAATGGATAGCTCCGTTGAGACATTGAATTATGTTCATACCCCACTTTCACTCCATGAAGTTACATTTCTTTATGACTCAGGATCATCTCTGCGTTAAAAGGTTTTATACAAGACAGGAGTAAATGGCTTGATCTAACCTTTCAACAAATTGAATGTTCAGTGGTAACACGTGGCAGAAGTTCACGCTTTCAGGAAGTAGTGTGACGAAAGACTCACTTAAATTTTGAATAGGCACCGTTCATATTTGTTGTTGTAGGAGAAAGTGGAGATAATTGTAACATAATTTGTTTTTTGCTCACTTATTCAGAAAATGTTTAGCCTAGAGCTTTGAACTGATGCATTAATCATCTTTGACATGTCAGTAGTCATTACTTGTGTTAATTATATGTATAACTTAATTGAGTTCAATACAATTAATCTGTAAGTTAACAAAGGCTCCATGCTGAGCTGCGTTCTCCATATGCCGATTTCAGCAGAACATGCTTAGGGCCACGTCTCTTCTTGCTTAGAGGAAGCTGTTACAGATGAATACATTGCACAATTTGTTGAAATATTGTTACTAAATCAGATAAAACAACATGAAACTGTTCAAACAGAGATGACTTTTTAAATTTATTTATGATTTAAAAGATTCGAAATTAAATTTTAACCCTAAACAATAATAATAATAATAATAATTGATGGTTGTTACTGATTTTATGATATCTTTAACGTTATAATGGTGAGAATGTATGCATTTAGTTATGTTACATTTACTCATCCTAATACAGTATTTATACCATTTCTCTATATGATTATTACTTATCAACGAGATGAATTAAATAACTTTTTCTGCATTTGTACGCAAATATGATTCGCTTTGACACTGGCACATCTTACCTTTGAAGCATCTGACATAGTTTAGCTCACATTTTTCAAAGAAATTAATATTTTAAATTGTTTTTTTATCTGTCAAACAGGAGTTTCTTAGTTGATTTTGGCAAATTTCACTTTTCTTCTGTAACTTCCTGTAACTGCAATCACCTTCTGTGACCTGTGAGGAACCCCAAGGCTCTACTATAGCTCCAATTTTATTTTCTCTGGATATGCTTCCTCTCAGATCTATCTTTGAGAATCATGGTTATGCAAGTTAAAATTACTTTATACTTAAGTTATCATTGTCATGCAGATGACATAAAAATATATATTCTTTTGAAACATAAGAATGGATTAGACCCGGTGGCCGCCTGCATCTTGGATATGAAAGCATAATTTTTTAAAAGTCTGAATGAGAGTAAAACAGAGATTGTGGTGTTTACCCCTTCTGATACACACTGTATACCAAATATAAATCTTGGTGTTCTGGCACCTTGTGTCAAACCATATGTAGAAAATCTGGGTAGGGTTTTAGACTGTGCTCTAAAGCTTGATACACAAGTCTACAAAAATTTGTTAAGTCAAGCTTCTACCAGTTGCGAACCTTAATAAAACTGAAGTCCTTTCTTTCTTTTACTAATTTTCAAGGAGTAATCCATGCTTTTATCACCATGAGGCTTGATTATTGTAACTCTCATTATTTGGGGATTAGTCAAACTTCCATAAACTGAATTCATATTGTTTAACATGCTGCTGCCAGTCTTAACGGGAGCTTGAAAGCGTGAGCATATTACTCCTGTCCTTCAGTCTTTACATTGTTTGCATGTGCACTACAGCCTTTAAATGGTTTAGTCCTCTCATACTGTACCTGTCTGATCTGTGGATAGAACACCAACCTGCAAGAGCTCTTAGGTCTGCCAATTGAAGGTGGTTCCTAGAACCAGACTAAAGTCTAGGGGTGATCAAGTAGCCGCTCTGAGACTTTGGTATAGTCTACCTGTGGAAATCAGACCTGCTCCTACACAATCCATTTTTAAATCTAAGTTAAAATATTTGTATTTGATCTGACTTTTTATTAATGATTGGCAGTTATCTTGCCTTGTGTCTTGGAGTTTTAACTGTGACCTAGTATTTGTCTTATTTTATATTATGTGTATCTTATATTATGTTAATGCCCTTATATTGTACAGCACATTGGTCAATAGTAGTTGTGTTTAGTTGTGCTTTATAAATAAATTGAAATTGAATTTTATTGAGCAAGCACATTAAATCGATCAAAAGTTACATAAAAGACATGCCTTTTTTGCAATAAATAAATAAATAAATCTATTTCAAATAAATGTTTTGAAAAAAAATGTATCCATCAAAGAA
This sequence comes from Carassius auratus, assembly GCF_003368295.1. Lineage (NCBI taxonomy): Eukaryota > Metazoa > Chordata > Actinopteri > Cypriniformes > Cyprinidae > Carassius > Carassius auratus. The sequence continues at coordinate 8,445,379 of NC_039257.1, forward strand.
AGTTTTATTTATCAGTGAGTCAGTGACAATTAATGATAATCAGAAATGTTTTTTTCAGATCAGTATATTAGAATGATTTCTGAGAAATCATGTAACACTGAAGAAGACTGGAGGAATGACTGCTGAAAATTCAGCTTTGCATCACAGAAGTGAATTACATTTTAAAATACATTCAAAAAGAAGAAAGTTATTTTCAGTTGTAATAATATTTAAGGGGAAGTCGTGGCCCAGTGGTTACAGAGTTTGATTCCTAACCATAGGGTTGTGGGTTTGAGTCTCGTGTCGGCAATACCACAACTTGGGTCCCCCAACTGCTCCACAGCATAAATGGCTGCCCACTGCTCCGGGTGTGTGTGTTCACTGCTTTGTTTGTGCACTTTGGATGGGTTAAATGCAGAGCATGAATTCCGAGTATGGGTCACCATACTTAGCTGTATGTCAGGTCACTAATATTTCACAGTTTTGATGTTTTAATTGTATATTTGGTAAAATAGAGCCTTGGTGAGTATATAAGAGACTTCAGAAACAATTTATTTTTTAAAAATCTTACCGACCCCAAACTTTTGAAAGAGTATTTTTCCATTATGGAAAAACAATGCTTATTTTTTTATAGTCCATGGTTTATTTTTACACCTTCGATGATATATGCCTTTCATATAGAAACTCTGACATTGGAAAAAAAAGTAATTTACCTTTTTTTTTTCATGTGATAGATGTTTTCTGTGCAATGTTGGCCAGATAGAGGGGTTGACACAGTTTACCCAGTGACACATCTTACCCCACGCTCGCTGACACACTTAGACTCGCTGTCATTGGTGCACATTTAAAGCAGTGAGTTTTGGCCCAGTCTGCGACAGTCTGTTCTTTCACACCTACAGATCAACGGTATTTTTGGTGCTGCAGTTGTTTGATTATACTAATGGAGAGCTTGGTGACTGTAATGCCGGCCTGTCATCTGATGTGTCATAATCCACTGTTTGTGTTGTGTGCTTGCTCATGTCACTGTTGCTAAGTAACCCCTCCCCTCAAAAACACTGGCAGCCTTCTATTGTTGGGCTTTTATGGATCAAAAGGCACAAAACAACCACATCTCAGAATTGATTGGCTAATGATAACATTGGGAGATGACAAGACCTCTCATCTCAAACGCTCTCATTACATGGGCAGAATTTTCACGGCAGCACGAGAAAACCGTAAAACACTGTAACACAAGCAGGGCTTCTAAATATTCAACATGAAATCAAAAAAGAACTTATTTTCAGTATTTTGCCATTCAAAAGTTTGGGGGTTTGTAAGATAATGCTCACCAAGGCTGTGTTTATTTGATGAAACATACAGTGAAAACTGTATAGAATTTCTGTTTTCTATTTAGATATATTTTCAGATGTAATTCATTCCTGTGATGCAATGCAGATTTTTTAGCATCATTTCTCAAATCTTCTGTGTCATATCCTTCAGAAATCATTCTAATATGCTGCTTTGCTTCTCAAGAACATTATCAAAGCTGAAAAAAAAAAAAAAAATTTTATGAAATAATTATATTCTTAGGATTCTTTGATGAACAGAAAGTTCATAAGAACGACATTTACTTATTTATTGTAAAAATGCTAAAGTTTTTTCTCACACATTTATTATGGTGTCCTTGCGATCAATAAAAGTATTAATTTTCCTTCTAATTTTCCTTAAAAAGACAAACTCTTATTCAGTCTGGTTCTATTCTGCTACATCACTTTTTTTTTTTTTTTTTACTACCCAGTCAATTCCATATAGATAATTTTTTTCTCAAATTTTAAAAATGTTACATTATGGAAGTAGAGAGGGTTCATCTTGCTTTAAAGTTGCAAAAGAATAAAAGAGAATATAATAATAATAAAAAAAACAGTGCTTTGTGGGAAGATTTACAAAAAAAGGGTAATTTTGCACAGCCACCTTTTTCCACAGTCATGGAGACGTGCGTTTGTCTGTTGGTGATTGTGGGAGTTTTCTCTTTTTCAGATCGTGTTGCAAGGTTCCGCCTTTCTTCTGTTACTCATCTTCAGAAGTGAGTTATCATGATTCTTCCTCCACTCTTTTTTTCTTTCACACGCACGCACGCACACACACACACACACATTTATACGTCTTTTATTATGTTACACGTATACATCATAAACATTTGTCAGCCTAATCTGATAAAGCCTATTTTTAATAAAATCCTACATTACCCAAAACCACGAATGACCAGCGGGTCTAATATGTGGGATTTTTCAGATGAATACTTCCAATAAAAGATTGATTATAGCCGTTGTGCAATAATCACAGTGTTTGCCAGTAGAATTGCTCAGTCTCATGTGGCCATTTATCTTGTGAAGGGATTCATTGGAAAAACTGCGCGTAGCCGGAAAATGCATACAAAAATGCTGCGACCCATCTCTGTTAGACCACAATTAGTCCTTGTTCTGTGGCAGGGTCTATGAGAGGCCTGCCTTCATTACAACCGCTGCACTCTACATCACCACACTGTTATTATGCCAGCCTCAGAATACATTTGCATTAATCTGCTACTTGTGTGTGTGTAATCTTGAACTCTGAAGCTGGCCAGGATCATTGTGCTCAGTGTGTTCTTCAAACATTCATAAGTCATAATGGTGTCAGAAGGAGATTGTTGCTTATGCTTGATAAAAAAAATCAGATGCTCTTGTTGAAGTTGTTATATATTTGTCTCTGCGTCCTTAACGAAATTATCAGATTTGTATTCAACCTCTCGTTCTGTACTTTTATTAGTAATTTTGTGATTTGAGGATGAATGCTAAATTGTATTAGATATTAGTCAAAATGTATTTTTAAAAAGTGTTACTTGTCATCTTTATTAAGTTACTTTATCCGTTTATTATTGTATTATATTAATAAAAAAATATTAGATTGTCAAACATTAATATATATATATATATATATATATATATATATATATATATATATATATATATATATATATATATATATATATATATATATTAATGTTTGACAATCTAAAGCGAATAATATAATATAAACAGAGCATGTTTTTTATCTTTATTTTTTTATTATTATTAGATAGTATTAATTATATTATTAGATTATCTTTTTATATGGTATCCATATTTATAAAATATTTATATGGTATTAGATTAGATTAGATTAGATTAGATTAGATTAGATTAGATTAGATTAGATTGATTAAAAAAAACATTTTTCCTTTTTTTATTATTTGATCTAAAAATATAATACGACATAAAAAGAGTAAGTGGCATATATGTCTTGCTACTTTATTATCTTTATCTTTTTATATGGTGTCTATATTTATATATAGCTATTTTTATATGGGATTAGATTAGATTAGATTAGATTAGATTAGATTAGATTAGATTAGATTAGATTAGATTGATTAAAAACATATTTTCTTCTTTTTAAATTTTATCTTAAAATATAATATAACATAAAAAGAGTAAGTGGCATATGTCTTGCTACTTTATTATTTTTATCTTTTTATATGGTGTCTATATTTATATGTTCATATAAACTGTATTATAGTATATGAATAAAAATAAAATAATATTTGATTAATTTTTAAGTAAAGCTATTTAAAATAGAATAGAATAGAATAGAATAGAATAGAATAGAAAAAGAAGCACATCTTATAGTAGCATATCTCTATGACCAGCTACATACAGTACATGTATGCATTCATAATTTAAAAAATATATATTTTGTTTGGCATCTTCTTCATTATCTTATTTTATTTTATTTTATTTTATTTTTTGTCCATATTTCTTTCTGTAACTTTGAAATCATTCAGTTTTGGGCCTTAAATTATAAGTCAGTGAAATAGATTTCTATCCACCCATTTTAAGCGGGTGTTTGCTAATGCCATTTTCTGGTAATGGTCTTTTTATATGCTATAAATAATAAGGTAAGATACTCATCAGCATTCCAAATATATATTATATATATATATATATATATATATATATATATATATATATATATATATATATATATATATATATATATATATATATATATATATATATATTAATTTTTTTTTTTTTTTTTTTTTTTTTTTGAAAAATGGCCAAGGTACATTGTTGAAAATTCCCCTGGGAAATCAGTATCCCACGATCTTGAACTGTATCCCAGAAAGCATATTTTCCGGCAACTCCAAAATATACGAGATATGATCAGCTTCCAGATGACCTCACATATATAGATGCCTACTCTTTATTACCAAAAGAGAATCGCAAGATTTCTCCACCCAAACTATTTCCATCTTCATGAAAGTTTTACTCACTAAAGCCAAAATGTGTCTGTGTTTCTGTATATAAAGGTTATGCAGCTGAGAACGTGACACAGACAGAGACCCCGACACCACTGGAACGCTCCACACCTATGTCTTATAGCTCTAAACCCACAAATGTGGGTCAGGGTAGGATTTTTATTTCATTTTTACCATATTTATTTGCCACCAGAACCACACAAATTTCAGAATTGCCTGTTATGTTTTATATAATAATCAGTTTAAGTTTTATATGTTTATTCTATACTTGTTTCCAATTTATTTGCGGCTTTGAATCTAAGTGTTTCCATTACAGCTAAACTGAGTTACAGATCCAGTACAAAATGTCTTCGTTCTCTGTTTACCTTGATAACATACTCTGTAAAGTTTGATATGTCACAGAAGGAATTGATTTTTGGTGGCATAATAAAGCCAGCGATATTTGTTTTGGCTTATATCTCAAATACAATTCAATCAGGAAAGTGTTCGCCTCATTCCTCCAGGTAACCCGAATGCGACAGGGGTGACAACGAGCACAGATTCAGAGCAGTTTAACCTCACCGTGACGGCGGCAATCACGGACAGCTCTACAGACTCTCCGGTGACCTCCGCTGTGACCTTTGGAGAGACGCCCCCTGCACAGCGTAAGTCTTGATTCTGACTCAAATACAAGTTTGGTTTCAGTGGAAGGACTTTCAGTGTGGGATTGGGAAAGGGTTACAGAGCCGAGGATTGCATGAATAGCTGAGAGGCTTCCTCTTTACTCATGCAATTCATATCAAGGGCACACATAACTTAGAAACTAATTAGCAGGTAATTAGAAAATGTTCAGCGCTCTTTCAATGCTGAGAGGCTTAAAGATAATGCGGCGTTTCCACAGGATTGAGGAGCACTGTCGCGGCGAGCTGATATGCTTTATGAAGAATCAACCAACCATATATCCTGAGAGAGCAGTGCCATTGAAATATGCAAAAATTGAATTTGAAAAACAAGGCTGGACAGAGAATGAGTGCTGCTGGAATTTAATTAGAAGCAATTACGGACAAATCCATAGGACTGCGATAAGAGGAAGCGTCTGCTTTTCACACTGAAAGTCTTTGCTGTCAACCTACATTATGGACAAAAACGGGATTCAAAAGCTCACTTCTATTCATAATTCTGCACATTTGGGGAAAGAATGTACATGCTAGATTAGGTTTCTCTCCTTCTATTTTTCCTTGACCTCACTTCCCTCTCATTTCCTCTTTGCAGCGGCCCATAACACCAGCACCTCCAGAAGCTCCAGAGCCTTCAAAGCTGTGGTGTGGGGTAAAACATCTTCGTCAGTATAAAAGAAGTGTACACATATAAAACAATTAATATTCTAATTTGTAAAATATTATATTAAAAGTAATAATAGTATTAAAATATGTCAAATAATTATTGATTAATATATAAATTGATTAATATATATAATATATATATATATATATATATATATATTTAATATTTTATTTACACATATCAATCCTTAATAATCACTGGAATTGTTTTTTTTTAATGTACACTTTAATCTAATTTGAATAAACATTTGGGATCAGTAAGATTTAGAAATTATAAAAGCAGTCTCATATGCTCAGAAATAAAGTAAAACACAAATATTGTGAAATAATATTACATTTTAAATTAAATGTTTTATGTGAAACTTTTTTAAGCTTTGTTAATGAATATAAAGTTCAAAATAACTCATTTATTTGAACTAGAATATATATTTATTTTATTTTATTCACAATTTAATTAATTTAGTATTGCACTATTATATATATATTAAATAACGACATATTTTTATCATAATTTGTTGGGTAGGATTTAATTTTTCCAGTCTATCATACATAATGAAATATGAAAAACCCATAAAATGTATTTTTACCCATCAAGTCATTTGCATAAACAGCATCTCATTGACACAATTCTGATTAACTCAGAGAAAATTAGTGTTGGGGGTCATGTAAGGTGAACAGGTGAAAGATTGTTTCATCCCATTAGACCCATTAGACACCATGAACATGCACACACCCACACATATACTACTGGCTTATTTAGCATATTATGAAAATGATAAAGTCAATTACATTTTATGGGCACATAGACTGTTTTCAAGTCTTGTTTATGATGTCAAAACCTCTCTAAACTGTGCAGTTTCCTCAACAGATGAGGAATGGGACAAGCCATTTCATTACAGTAAGTATCTGTTTAATCATTCAGTAATTAATGGTGCTTGCTAATGCAGACATCACAATTACGACTAGAACAATCCCCTAACCCAGAGTATTGAATGTCGGCCTGTAACTCATGGCGTAGCATTTGTTCTACAGACATGGATGATACTTTAAATCATGTGACTGGACTTATGAATCTTACTTAATGGATAAAGCATGCAACAGACAAAACATCACGGTAATTAGCAGTGTTATTTTAGTAGTAATATATCATTATTGTATGTCATATTTGGAAGTAGTTTTTATTTTTATATTTTCAATTTTCATTTTAATATGTTCTTTTGTTCTTTTTAAAAATGTTCTATTTAGCTTCATTTTTATTTAATATTAAGTTATTTTTGTACTTCATCTTAAACATTTAATAAAAAATTAGTTCAGCCAAAAATAAAAACTGTTCTTTGAAATAGTTTCAGTTAACAATATCATTAAAGGTACAGGTTGTAGGACCTGCCACAAGATGGCGCACTATCAAAACAATAACAATCCTGTGGTTTGATGATGCTAAGAAGGAGCGTGGAATGATGGGATTTGTTGTCTTCTACCCAACTGCTGATGGCCATCAATAAATAAAAGATAAATCATGGATTTAACGTGAGTTTAACGATTTGCGCGAGTAGGTTACATACAAAGTCAATGCAAAGACTCAGATGCGTCCTCACACGAATCTAGAGATGCGATGCCCCGCATTTGGCATGTATGCCCCATTATACTAATTTTCTTGATCGTTATAATAGCATACGTTTTCTGTAAAGATACGAATCAAAACCACTCACCTGTCGAGTAAAACACAAGCGAAATCGGCATCTCTTTCTAGTTGAAGTTTGTAGCGAAGCTACTTCCGCATTTGTCCACGACACTATTGTCATGTGGTTTCTACATCAGTGAAGGCAGTAACAAAGGGTAACTAACGTCATCGACAGGCGACTGCACTGCCCCATGTCACTGTTTAAAATGGGAATTTTCTCATGATTTACAAGTAGTTGAAAACATTAGAGATATTGTTAGTAATCACCTGGACAAAATATATAACACTAGCCTAGTAGTTTTTGGATATTTCACTACTAAATATCTTACAAATTGTACCTTTAATAGACCACATATTTAAGGATCTTGTGGAACTCGTTACCAACTAATCAAGAAATGTGGCAGTTTTATTTTTAATGTCACATATGTGCAGCTCAGGTGTTAATTGTCTGCTGGTTTTTCTGGTATGAGCCGCTGACAGTGCATTCTAACAAAGACTGGATGAACTCAATCTCCCTGTCAGTGGAAAGTATTGTGTTTATAAGAAGCACAGAGGAGCCGAGCAGGGAGCACTATTACTGTCTCAAGAGCTGTAGTTGAAAGCTTATGACCTGGCGACAGCCGCTGCTTCAATCACTTCCTATTGTTAGGGCAGCTACAGGGCATCTGATGTTCAGGAAATAGCCTCATTAGCAGTGACCCGTAGATGCTTCTGTTCTGCACCCATTCCCCAGGAACTACGTTTATAAGTGCCTGAATGTATTTCAGGGTCATCAGTTAAGGGTGTTTTATGCTGGTTCTGTGTTATTTCAAAGCCTGTGTGTGTGCAAGGTTTTGCCTGCTTTGTGGGTACCGAATGTTCCCAGACGGAGAGTAAAACCAGGAATCATCTGCCAGCCATAAGGAAAAACACTTAGTAAACATAATAAATTTGAATGTAGGATGTAAACACAGATGATAGATTTTCCTGCAATACAATTTAAAAAATGATGACCGCAAATGACAGCAAATGGCTGTGTGGGATAAAAGATTTGTTTATAAAGCAAAATTTTGAGACACACTTTAAAGTTTGTTGTGACATCCTCACATAAACATAAAATATAAAATAAATGTGACTTCATGTATGTTTTCAGACTGTTTAACTGGATTGTTCTGTGAGTGTGTGTCTGCATCTTGATTAGCAGACAGCATTACTGGTGTTTTTTTTTTTAGTTTTATTGTTTATTTATTTTTTCAGATTACTCCTCTGTACGAAATGCAGGGCTAATCATCGCTGCGGTTCTCTTTGTGATGGGAATCATGGTGCTTGGTTGTAAGTAAACCCAACTTCAAGTCTCAGTCCTGATTGCTTTTATAAACCGTTGCGTTTCAAATCCCCAAACCTCTCTCCTCTCTTTTTTCATTCTTCCTCCATCTGAAAGGTGGCAAAGTGAAACGAATGCCACGGTGTCGTATTGGCAAAGGAAGGTGAGCGAGAAACTCTCTAGTGTGTGTGTTTGTGTGTGAGGCTGTGAAGTTATTTTCAATGGCATACCTATGGTGTATGATGAATGAACTGGAAATATAACAAGTAGCCATTTTTAACATTTTTCTTTATTCAGTATTTGATTGGACTGACCAAAGATCTATTTAAATGCTTTTGGATTGCCTAAATATATTTCTACATGAAGTATATACAGTATATGGATGAATAACATTATATTATGAATAATATGCTAAAGTAGTTGGTGGCTCTATTAATACTTTTTATGTGTGTGAAGATGTCACAGATTTTGGCACTGGAAATTGGGTTTATTAACGGATACAATAATCCATGCTGTAAAATCTAATAAGCTGCTCGTTTAGGCAAATGTAGTAGTTAATTTGAGAACATATGCATGCTGCATATAGTATACATGCTATATACTTCGTTTAAAAGTCTGCAAGTCTGCTCAGTTTGTACATAGCCATTATGTGCATTTTGAATCATCCAGTGATTGGGTGCATAATAACGTTTGGCGTCTTTTGTAACTTTCTGATGTGTCTTTATAATCATTATGGACTTCATTGTGTTTAGACGCCATTAGGGCTTTTATATAGATTGTTCTAAAACATATGATTTCAATCTCGCCGCATATGATGAATGCGAAGAGTTTAACTGTAATGTGCTTATTATACACCTGTCTGTGCCATTTGAAAATGGAACATTTAAAAATAAAAATACACAGACATTGCATGGGCAGAATGTCAACCGAATTGACTTGTGCAAGAGAGACAACAAAACAGTATATAATTTAAGTAATATAAGAGAAGAATAATGACACACTTCTCTATGAAAAGAGCTTTTTCAAATGGTCTCGGCTATTAAGGCAAAAAGGCATAATTTTCTTTCTCTGCAAAATTGTAACAAGCAGTAACGCTTTAGCTGGAGAGAAAGCAGTTGTTGACTTGACTGTACCTCTCATAGAGCTGCTCTGAAAAATCCGCTAGAGGCTTTAACAGACAATTTATACTATATTTAATGGAATATTTAATGCCCTGTGCTGTAAAGTGGCCTTATATGACTTTGGAATGAAGGTTAAACTTAGTAAGTAAGCAGTCATTTTAAACAGGCAAAAAAAATTATAATGAATAAATCCGCTTTCAGTTGACTTTTTTTAAAGGAAAAGGAAAATTTGTTAAAACATTTACTCACCTTTCTTCATCAGAACAGATTTGGATCAATTTAGTATCACTTCTTCACCAACGGATCCTCTTGCAGTGAATGGGTGCCATCAGAATGAGAGTTCTTACATTTGATCATCACAGTAATCCACACAAATCCAATTTTTTAAAATATCATGTTAAGTGAAAAGGTGCATGTTTTATAAGAAACAAGGTGTTTTAACTTTAAACGGTCACATAATCCATAATAACACTTACTCCAGCGCAAAAGTCCATCACCTGTTGTCCTCTCACATCAAAATCTACCAACATATTTGTTTAGAATTGTTTTGGACTGGTTTCAAATAGTGTTTGATCTGTGCATATTTCTCTCCTGATTCAGATCAGATGAGTATTTCAATGGAGAAAGCAATATTATTGATAAAAGATGTGAATTGCAGCAGGAAGAAATGGTTTGAAGTTAAAAATATCTTGATGGATTTTTTTAAACAAAAATCAGGCAGTTTGTTACTTGAGACATTAACTGATGGACTGGAGTCTTGTGGATTACTTGTGGATTATTGTGATGTCTTTAACAGCCGTTTGAACATTTGTTCTGATGGCACCCATTCATTTACATTTATGCATTTGGCAGACGCTTTTATCCAAAGCAACTTACAGTGCAGACAAATTTGACAAATAATTTGTTTTCTTCTTGGTAACACTGCATTCCTGTTCAATTTAAAGGGCTACTCCACCCCAAAATCAAAATGTTGTCATTAATCACTTACCCCCATCTTGTTCCAAACCTGTAAAAGCTTTGTTCATCTTCAGAAAACAATTTAAAATGTTTTTGGATGAAAACCAGGTGGTGTGAGACTGTCCCGTAGACTGCCAAGTAAGTTACATAGTCAGGTCCAGAAAAGTATGAAAAGCATCGTCAGAATAGTCCATCTGCCATCAGTGGTTCAACCGCAACGTTATGAAGCAACGAGAATACTTTTTGTAAGCAAAGAAAGCAAAAATTACAATTTTGTTGAGCAATTCCTTTGTCAACAGTCTCCTTTCTGTTTCTCCATTTAACTGTATGCTGCTCATGCACACCCTTGTGGCGCGGCTGAAAATAATAAGCAGTAGGGATGGGCAATACCACATATTTTGTTTTCGATATGATACCGATACTTTTGGCCAGTAATATCGATATCGATTCTAAACTGAACTTTTAGATTATTAAATGTATTTAATTATTATGAGTACAATGGGTTATAATACCAACTTAACTTTATATTTGAAATGCATTTTAACATTCAATATGCCGTAATTGCAACTTATTAGGTTATATTTTTGTTTACACATGGTTAAAATTTGTTTACTGTAGTGGTAACCAAGGAAATCTACAAATACTATAGTTAAACTATGTTCACTTAACCATGGTTCATTGTCATAAGGGACTGCCAGTAATAGGCTGTTGCATGCATAAAATGCAACCTTTTTATTCGGAGAGTGTATGATTTATATTAACAATACAGAATAGAACATAAGCAATATGAACTTTTAACATGCAGATTTAAATAAATGTACTGCACAAACTAGGGTACGATTTCAATAGGTTCATTGTGAAATAACTCAAACATAGAGCCTGTTTTTTCTGCATTGTTCTGGGCTGCCTTTTCCAAAAACATAAATGCTTTCTTATTATAGGCTACTCTTGGGAAACGCAGCTCTATTTAAATGCACTGTCAGAAGTGAGTGAACGCTCTCTGTAATTGATTGATTCTGCCTTGCAACATTTGCATGTGTTCAGATGAGGAGGAAAATCCCTTCCACACAATTATTTGCTAACATAAGTTATTCGTCCAATTTAAGCATATTGTAGGCATTGTTTTTTTGTTTAATAAACAAAATCACTGGTAGATAAAAACACCTTAGTATCAATATTTTTATATGAGTATCAATACTTTCGATACTTGCATCAGTATCGATATATCGATACTTCAGGATCGATTCACCCATCCATAATAAGCAGAATACAGTGATATGGAGAGACACAGAAGGAGACTGTAGACGAAGAAAAAGTTAAAGTTTATATTTTTGTATATGTATTTCGCACAAAAAGTGTTCCCGTCGCTTCATATAACCCAGATTGCACGTCTGATGGCAGATGGAGTATTCTGATGACGACTTTAATACGTATTATGGACCTTGCCAATGTTTTTTACTTGCCAGTCAATGGGGCAGTCAGAAGGGTCCCGGTTTTCATCTAAAATATCTTAAATTGTGTTCCGAGGACGAAAGACGCTTTTACAGGTTTAGAACGACATGGGGGTAAGTGATTAATGACAAAAATTTTCCTTTTGGGGTGGAATATATCTTTAATAAAGTTAAGCTCTGTAAATGTTGACAAACTAGTTCAGTGTCAAAATGGCCTCTAGGTGAACTGATTTTCTTTAAAGTTTTTTTGTTTGTTTTTGCTTGAGAAAACTGAGAAAGTGTATTTCTCTCTCTCCAATCTCTTACTAACCATTTTTTTTTCTGTGTATGTAGTTCATATGAGGTGACCAGAAGTTAACACTTCTCCCAGCATTGATCAGCTGGCTCGACAATAAACAGAAGTACAGCAGGAGAACACAAAGGAGCCAGTCAGACCTGTTTCCACAGAGGTTACAGACTTGCATTTCCCCCTTGTGAAAACAACATCATAAGGACAAGATGGAGAGGTTGTGTGTGTGAGTGTGTTCATTATTTCAAACTGATCTCTGGGTTTGTCACACAGAGGAGCCGGGGAATAAGATGTGTGCTATTGTGCGGCACTAAACGCCAGCGGTAACACAACGGCTGGGACTTCGGCAGATCCCAGCGTAATCACGCGTCTCAGACACAAAATCCCTTCATCCCTCTGCTCTCCTGCACCAAACTGCTCGATTTAAGTGTCAAACTTTGTACAACGTAAAGCTGTACTTGTGTTTTATTGTCATTATTATTTCAATTCTGTGCATCCTCTGATGTGTCAATCTTTTGGAAATGGAAAAAAGCGTTATGTGGCTCACGAGCGCCCTCAAGAGGCCATCAGACACATTTATTATGAGTTCTCCCAAGAGGAGAGAATAAAAACAGTTTGGCTCAGTCTGTTTAGAGATTCATGTATCTGAATTCACCATCTACATCATGCCCTTGTAAAAACAAATTAATAATAAAAAAAAATCTTTATCAGTGTATAAGACATGAGTTTAATATAAGTGATGTTTCATATTTCTTATCTTGCATAAGCTCAGATGGCAGTGGCAAATGAGTATATGCTGATGTCAGGGGAAAAATGAAAATATCAAGACCATCTCACAGTGACCGGTACCATTAGCATATCTCCACTGGAAAATTGCAAAAGGTGTTTATGTAAATATTCTATAGTTCACCCAAAAACCAAATTTGGTCATTAAAAAGCTGATTTTTGTTGTTGTTATTTTCCATAGTGCATAAAAGAAGATCTGTAGATGCTCGTTAATGAACAGCAAAACTGAATGGTTGTTAACTAAAGCAAGCAAGCAAATAAACAAACAAAGTTATTTTAAATAAATTTGAAATAAAAGAAAATCTAAATATTTTATGAAAAATTTAAGCTTAAAAAACAAAATTAGAAATGATGTTCCTTTGGCAAATAATTTAAATAAAAGTAGTAAAAGTACTAAAACTAAATCTGAATTAATAATGAATAGAAATATGTATAAAAAGTAATGAAATGACGAAAATGTAAACAAAACAAAAAAAAAGTGAAAATCAAAAAATAAAATGAATTTATTCAGTATAATAATTATGAATTATTACAATTGTTATTTAAATGTATTATTACTGTATTATTACTGTTTCAAGGAAATTGTTTCTATCACAGTTGCACCATGCTAATGGAGTCTATTAATGCAAAGAGTAGCTGATGATGATGAACAAATTTTGCATATTAGAATAAACTAACAAACTGTAGTCCTGGTGTAAAATATGCTTTTAATCATTTTTGTGATCTCTATACCAATTCCCACACGAATCAAATGCATACAGTTTGCAGTATAATACTAGCACAGCTGTTGAGATCAATAATATTTATTTAAAATAGGTTTCATACAACAAACAGTTGACAGGTTGTCTTATAAAATATATACAGCAACAGGCATTAACCTATAAAACTTCAGTAGAAATCACACAAATCTGACAAATTGACTGCTACTGCATGATTTAATGATTTATTACGCTGCTTTATCCAGTGACATTGTGCTACAAAATTTTACAAGAAAAACACTACTGATAACATTTATAAAAGTAGAATATAAATGGATAATCTCGTTCATACCGCATAAACTTTTCATAAAACTCTTTTAAGTATCCATTTTTGCTGACAGAATACCTTACATAACATAAAAGAAAATAAGCGCTGATGTCAGAAACAGCCTCTATTGAAAGGAAATACAATACAATCTCTTATGGTTTTCTTTTCAAAGACTGTTGAGCACGACCTTCAGAGGGAAAATCTACATCTGTAGTTCCACTCTGTTCTAACTTTAACCACGAAGAGAAACTGGTAACAGAACTGAAATGTGAATCTATGTGAACCGAATGTTATCCTACATGATAGCAAGATGTACATCATTCATTTTTTGAGTAACATGAATGGGGGAATATCAGAGCTTTATATATAGCTTTTTAAATCATTTATATATATATATATATATATTTTTTTTTTTTTTTTTTTTTTTTTTTTTTGCCCAAAAAAAGCCCAAGAGGAAGTTGTTGGAGTTAATAAAACCCAACGGTTTAGAAAAAAAAAAAATCTATATTAAAAAGTGGGAGGAAAATGTCAAAATGATGGAAACTGGCTTTCAGAATGACTCAAAGGAGTTGAAATGTTTTTTTTTTTTTATCCAATTTCAGTTATCTGAAATGGTGTGAAGTGTCTAAGGGACACTATTAGCGAATGATTAACCAGAATAGATATATTGCAAATCTTGTTTAATATTACACACTAATGCCTTACACACCCACACGCATCAAAGTAACAAGCTCAAGCTGTCTGATGCACGCAAGATTGGATTTCATTTAGATTTAAATAGAAAACCAGCAAGCACAAGAAAAGCAGGTAATCAAGAAACAGAAAATTCAGCTAGAAAGGAAATGGAAACATTTTTAAAAGAGATCTGGGTTAGCAGCCCTCCCTTGTTTTACGTACTGTTTATACACAGGCTGGGTGGACAGACAGTTATTAGCTACATAAAAATTCAAGTTTTGACATTATTTATTTATCTTAATGTCATTCCATGTCTGTTTGACTTACTTTCTTCTGTATAACAATGTTTTCATCCATACAATAAAAGTCAATGGGGTCCAATGTTTTTGGACCCCAAATGTTCAACAGAAGAAAGTAAGTCATATAAACCTGGAATAACATTAAGGTCAGTAAATGAGGACAAAATGTTCATTCTTGGGTGAACTGTCCCTTTAACAAGATAGCAAGAAATCACAGAAAAACTTTGCCTCAGAAGTGTTAAAAGTGTTTGCTAGCCTGTCGTCTTTGTGTAAATTCAGAGTAAAAAGTTGAGAAGCTCTCAGTCTCAAGACTCAGGCTAAAAGGGCTTTGATTGATTTCCATTTTAATCTAAAAAAAAATGGAAGAAAAAAAGAAAAGAGAGAAAGAGGAAGATAAAAGTATGCAGCTCGCTATAGTGTCTTAGTTTCAGTCGATGATTCTGTGGATACACTGGGGTCCAAAAGTCTGAGTCCACACTAAATATTATTTCATTATAGTGATTATGCAAATGTCTTCAAATGTTTCTAATGTTGTTAAATTGGGGAAAAAGTACTTTTTTCGCAGAAACTGCTAGTAAATTGATAACCACAAGTTACACATTTGGGTTTCACATCTCACGTTACCCCACTTTACTGTCCTTACAGATTTTAACACCGAGTAATAGAAGGTTTTACACTTGTAATTTAGGAGCCAGGTTGACACCGCTTTAGTGATATTAACACTTTATTGCGGTGCCACAAATCTTAGCAATAGACGCCTAATCCTGTGGCTCATATAGACTTGCTTCAAACCGTCACGGAATGCTGCATCTTGCATAAACAGTCATTTCATTGAGTGGAAAAAAATGTCTGTGGGTGACTCGAAACACATATTTTTTTTTTTTTTAAGAAGAGACTGTTTTATTCTTACCTTTGTAGTCCAATGGAAAAACAACTTTAGGAGCCTACATCTGCAATATGAGGGTGCGCGACGATGTTAACATCACATGCTGCGTTCGTCCAATCAGTGACAATATAGGATATTGCAAATATGTAAATAAAGCTGCGTTCACGCCACTTCATAATTATGAGCCATGTGAAACAAGATAAACTGCAGGGTTAACTATTTTACACATTAAAAGTCCTTTTGAATCAAATGTTAAATTTTGAAGAATAATTTTTTAAGTGACTAATGGACTTTAGGACCTCATTGTAGCTATGTGTTGTATCTTTATTGCATCTACCCATCGGATTGTCTTCCTATTAAAGCCAGGAGTATATAGCCTATGAAACATTAGTCTGCTCCCCAGCATCCCAGAGCTATTTACAATCTGCTGTGCTTTAAAGGAGTTGGCCAAGGCGAAAGAGAGGGAAAAGAAAGCAACGTCATTATTTAAAGCGGTTGATTAATTCACCATTTGACAAGTGGGTGTTCAGAGCCACTTTTCCACTCGTTTTTCTCTCTCTACTTATTTCTTTCTTTTGTCAAATAATCAGAGAGCCAGAGACCAGCTTTATCTTTTAACCGCCTTGATTTTGTCACTTTAAATGCACTGGGGACAGCTAACATTTGAGGACCGGGAGCAAAAATAAGGAGGATGTTTGCTTCAAGCTGCAGTTCATGATTTCTGTGGCACTGTCTGTCATTGGCTAGTTAATTAGATAGTCCCGCCCCAAACTCATGCCATTTGTTTATATTTTTGATGACTATGAATGGCTTACATTTGAGGAGAATATCTAAAGATTGAAAAGATTGAGTTTAAAAATGGTCTGAACTTGATTTAAATAAAAAATAATTGCAGGCAGAGAGTGAAAAGTTCCAGTGGGCTGTACTACACAGTCCAAGCACTTTCTCTGTGAGTGCAACATACGGCATGTGTGCATGAACAGTATACATTGTGCATTTAAAAAGAGTTCATAAGAAATTTGTGATAGCAACACATTCTCTTTTACTGATGTTATAGAATCCACTATATAGAGATACGTTCAGATGAGAAATCACATGCTTGCAGCACGTCCCTGAAAGGATCCAGTGGAGAGAGGAAATGAAAAGGCCCTGACGGTTAGACCGCAGCTTTCTGTCCTTGCTCTGCTGGCACAGAGTAGACCCTGGAGAAACAGAGAGAGAACAGTCAGTTCACTATGGAGACTTTGATTAAATCTTTAAGATTTGATGCTCCATTTTTTTCCTGCCTTTCGCTTAACAGGATTTTTTCCTCTTTAAAACGTTTAACATAATTAAATTAATGAGAGATATGTTTAAAATGATGCACACCAAGCGAAAGCTAAATGAAAGCTGTTATTTTTAAACGGAGCGGGTCATGAGATTAGTCAAATATTACTCACTTTTTGTAGGTTAATTACATACTTTTGTTGACTGCAAATCAACCTAACAACAAGACTCCAGTTCGCAATTTCAATACTAAAGTCCTCTGAGATGTGATATGAGAGACATTGAAGTTACAGTTTGATCTATCGATAATGGCCATTAAAGTAAATAAAAAATCCCATACATTTGCATAAACCTTTGAAGACAGACTAATATATGGTGCATATTTTTGTTGTTGTTTAAATAATTATATTCAACAATGGAAAACTACATTTCCTGATGGAAAACTACATAACCCATGATTCTGCAAAAATCTCCACCAATCAGAAAACTGAAACAAGCGTGTGTCAAAAGAACTATATTAATATCGACAAACTTAGTCCGTTTCCTTATGCTTTCAAACTAATTATATATTTGTATGCATAATATGCATATTTTGCTATAAACTTAAATTTTAATGTTTCTGTGTCAACATTTTTATAACTGTAATTATTTTCATCACTAAAATCATTAAGTACACAGTTTTGTACCTTTATCTTTTTGTCTTATTTTCAAACACTTTTTACTGTGTACTTTAATGTTGTGATTTACCTTGTAGCTTTGGTTTGTCTGGTTTTTGGATTATAACAAGTAAAAAAAAACACCTAAAAAATAATACAGAAATTTTACTGTGGCCAAAGCTGAACCAAAGCCACTGAAAAAGTGCAACTGACCAATCAGAATCGAGACTTCCAGAATGCAATGTAATGTTAGTTTTGTTGCAATCTAGTGTATATGATGTAAGATATAAAAAGATTTCCTAACAAGCCATGTTTAAACATCAGTAATGTTCTTTTTGAACTGTGGACAAAGTTTCCATCTAACAATTAAATGTTATCTCAAAAGATTAACAAAAATGTGTTTCCTGATGAGGTGACCCATTTCGACATCTACAAAACCTATTCAGTGTATTAAGACCGAAATTATAGCAGTAGCACCAACAATGGCTGGATAAATTTACACAGCCAGGCTGATATCTGTAAAGAATAGGGTCAGCTATGGGTCACATTGTACTTAAGGCAATATAAATACATACATGTGAGAGGAGCTTAAGCCTGACTTGCGCTTTGAATACAGGGACATTCAGTTTATAGTTGAGGAGAAAGATGAATGGAGCTCTTTGTGGCATGTTCATGTTGTTCAAACACATGTACGTACGCTTGCTTTCCTCAGGTAAATGCTGTTTAATTTGCCTCGGTGATGAATTCGTTCACAGTTTGCCTGGCTTTATGAACTCTATGGCAAGATTTTTGCCCCGCGAGGCATTTTCGGGGGGCTTTTATCGTTTTTTATTGAGTGTGCTTTCTGTGAACATGCTCAGAAAGGTTCAGTGTTGATCCACAGAGCCTGTGGTTGCTGTGTGATTAAGCCCCTTTCAGCCACCCTATCACTCAACACCGAAAAAAAAAAGCTGTGGCTCAGCTAACTGCATTCCCCTGAGGTAACCTGTAATCCTGCAGAAGAATTTAACCTCAATAAAGAAAGCGAGAGTGAGAGAGAAAGAGAGAAAACAGAGGATCTTTAAGCTTGCTGTGTGGAGGCAAGTGTCAGACCAACTCCGCTCCTTTCCAGCCTTCTCTCACATAACACCATACTCAGCAACTCACTGAAACTGATTACTGTGCAAAACATTCAGCTACACAACCTATCAAGACGACAGCGATAGGCCACGAAGTGGGGGGACAGGACGTGAGAGAGAACAAAGCAGCTCTTTCCTTTTCTCTACAGAAAGAAAACAAGCATTCTTATATTTTAACCGCATTGATGTTGTCACCCAAAAGAGACAGTTCACCTAAAAAAAATAAAACATGTCCTCATTTACTCACCCTGATGTTGTTCCAAACCTCTTTGACTTTTTATTACATGTACAATGAATAGGGACTGGAGTTTTAATTCTTCAAAAAAAAATTAACTTAAAGACATTATAAAAGTAGATTAATTTACTGTATTAAAATTCATTATTTAAAGGTGCTATATGTATTGTTTCACTCTACTAAAGCATAATATATCATAGTATGTTTGCAGATATTTAGAAAAAAACATGCTACAGCTAGTTATTTTGAGATGTGAGTTTTGTGTCGAGTTTTTTATTTTATTTTTTTATTTTTTTTATTATTATTATTGTTTAGTTGATTATTATCCAATAGTATTTCGACAACCCAGGTTTTCATTTGGTGGAAAACACAGCCATGGGAGCCAGCAAGCTCTGGGTTAGAATTTGCAGATTTTACCTGACCTAAAATTCCTATGCATTCATCTAACTTGGGGATGTGACCAGCGACTCTTGTCCTCTTTTCGGACCAAAACATATGCGCTTGGTCAGGATTTCTAAATCGTCTAAAATGTTCCGGGATTTAGGTTTTGCTTTCCATAGTCGCCATTCATTGGGTGCATTTTTGTATTAAAGCTCTGCATGGGACTGTTTTCTTAAACCAGGTGGACGCTAATATGGTTATAGCTATTGATGTGACCGAACATTTAAGCTTTAAGGAAGGCTTTAAAATGGCCTGAACATGATCCAAATAATATATATTTTTTGTGGTCTCACTATAAATGCAATGTACAGATAAATGGCATGTAATTTGTCATAATGTTTAATGTATTGATTCAGGTCAGGACATGCGGTGTGGGAGTGTGGCTGTGCTTGCAAGGAAAAAAATAATAATGCAACATGAATTGTAACACCATTTTCTTCCTTGTTCCTTCTCTGTCTCTAATAAACATACAAACTGGTTCAAGCAGTTTCGTCCCTGATTGTTTTTGACCAAAAACATCATGACAAACAGACATTGAAGGAGTCAATTTTCAAACCCTGCCATACATACAGTATTCCAACAGTGTTAACTCTCTCAGGGTTTAGCAGGTCATATCTTGTTCATGTTAGTCAGCGCATGGCTTGTTTTCTGTCCTTTTTTCTTTGGGTTTCTAACAGTTCAGGGCTTGAGGGGCGTTTGACAGATGGCTGGAAAGTGGAGTCATCAATGCACATGTACAAACCCGCTGTTAATGGTGGCCTATCCCTCCTGCATGCGGCCCTCTATTGTCTCGCTTAACTCACGTCGTCTTGTGTTTAGTGGGTTACCAGGGATTCAGACAACTGTTACCTATCCGACTGGTTGGACCACCCCAAAAAGTTGACGGGGTGGAGTGTGCAAGCCACCTTGTAAATCTAAGCAATGATGTGTCACTCAAGATAAAGTGTCAAGTAAGCTAAAGGTGAGACAAAACTATTTTTCCACCAAGTGCTGCCAAATCCTTCTTAGATCCAGTATAAAAGGGGTACCATGTGGAGCAAATAATACATAAGCGATTGTGCTTGTGCAAATAGCTTCAGCTTCAATATTTTCTGAATTATTAGCAAGCGTGAAGTACATTAGATGTTTCCAAACCTCTATTCACAAAGGCATGCACAAATCCACACTGCATTTGTAAGCAACATGGGTAATAGTTTGAGGAGTGAACACAAATTTCTGTCAAATGGATTTAGCTCTATTCAACCCAGCATGCTTCGATTCTTTAATAAAAAATTTTATTTATTTTTTTTAAATATGCTAATCTGACGCACAGGTCATTTGAAATTGCTTGCAAGCAAAGCTAAATCAGTCTTACCCCAGTTCTCGGCTTCGCAAGTAGCGTCTGTAGAGGACAATAGCTGCAAAGATAAAAGAGATGTTACGCTTTAATAAATAGCCTCACAGAAAATCCACCGTTGGAAAATTGTGTTGCATTTATGTTAAAAAAAAACAGGACATCCAACACCCATCAATGGAGATGTTGGAGTTGACAAAAATTTGGCGTACAGCCTAGCTCCTGCGTTTCTTGTTAAGTACACACCCATATTAAACTAATGTTTTACAATAAGACAAACATGTTATACATTCATTTACAGCATGTATCTCATAAACTATATAACTGCTGTATAATTAGAAGGAAGTATTTCTGAACTTTATATTTGAAACATGATCTCATTAGTAGTAGTGTTTCTTTACACACACTTTCATACATTTGCATAGGCACTGAATATACAGTATGTTACTAATGAATTGAAAGAATCTAAACTGCATTTTAGATATGAAATTGCAGCAACTGTTAATAATTAATATTGTGCATTTCAGTGTATATCCAAATAAACAAAAACGTAAACATTACACAAATATTATGAATACTAATATGACCAAGCTGCCATTTGCTGGAATCATTCATTCATCTCCATTATGTAAGATTTTACACACATTATTGGGGAAAACTAATAGCATGGTAGTATCAAACTGTAGTCTCTAGTATATGCCTGTGTTCGTGTGGCAAAGTTTGCTAGGATTCAACCTACCTACAATAACTCCGATGAGCAGAACTACGGCGCTAACGGCAGATATGATGATTATCAATGTTGCACCTAAAAATTAACAATAAAAAACAGGAGGGTGTGCATTAAATTTGTGCACATATACTTTAACTCCAAGTTGTAAATACAAATTAATCAATAAATAGAAGAGTTTGACATTTTTGTCAACCTTCATTAGCTTCAGCGTCTCCTGTGGATTTATCTGATCCAGGATTTGCTCTAGGCATGTCAGAATGTACAATTCCAGGACGCCTCGGCTTCCCTGAAAAAAAAAATGCAGACACAAGGATGATATCCATTGATGAACTGCTATAACATTAACAACAGTTACAAAATTCCTAATGTTAGTACTGAATATGTTTAAACAGGGATCCATTACAGCCTTGTGAAATGATTTTGTAGGGCTGCTTTAAGCCATTTTACTAAAGCAACTGTGGGTATTTCCTCTAGGTGCACTAAACTGAAGTGCTGAACATTATCATTGTTTTTAGTCAGTTTTTTAAACACATCCCCATCTGCCATTGGTCGAGTCTATGACTTTTCAAAGCGATATCTGTGACATAATAGTTTTAATAATTGTGGGAACATGGATATTATCAATGTGACTGCACTGATACTATTGCATGTTAACAAAACTCTTACTAAATTGAACTGAAGTAAAAATTGTATGCACTATTATTGAACTAAACTGAATCAACACGGAACTGACTTGTGCTGAACAATGACACTATTATCTTCTGTAGAGCGGCTTTCTTTGAATCAAGTTCATTCATAATTAATGAACTTTGCAACATTGACACAGTTAAACTTAATCAACACTGAACTAAATTGAGCTGAATAATGGCGCTGTTGTGAGCTGCATAATTAATGAAACATGGAATGCAACATTAATACTGTTTTTTTTTTCCTATTTATTACTGTGAATCGGCATCTTATAAACAAATCTGTATTGTATAAAGCACTATATAAATAAATGCTATTTGACACAACACATGCCAAATCTGAACCCAAAAAGCTTGATGTCTCTAGGCCACATCTTCAATCAATTTTTTTTTTCTTATTAATCACTAACGTTTTTTTTTTTTTTTTTTTTTTACCCTTTCTAGGGAATTAGATGGGAAATGAATCTCAATTCTTTTCGTGCTCATACTGAAGATTTTTACTTCCTTCTATCCCACCTCCCATCCTTCCCATCAGCCTCTGGCCAGAACTGGTGAGCAGGGCTTGTCTTAACAGCTCAGTAATTCTATCAGAGAGCAATCATTCGGCTGATGAAGATGGACAGCTCCTCGCACAGGAGAGCTGAATGAGACTGCCAACGTCCATTAAGGGGACGGACAGTGGTGCGGATGAAGCGGGGGCTATCAGCGCCTCTCTGCTGGGAGACGCTAATTGATTGCTTTCAGGAATTAATGTGGCGGATGAGCTGGTCACGTCTTACAGTAACAACCTGTCTTCATGCTACATGTGCGACTGGAGAGGAATACCTACCTAGATCTTCATCGTCCTCAATGCCACCTGGGTAAATGGGAATATGAAGATGAAATAGAAAAAATGAAAGACAGAAAATGTTGAAAAAAATAACACTTAAATATTCATAAATGATAAGAATAAGTCTTAATGTTATTTTGAAGTAAAGAATTTTTATTATATTCTCATATTTTTCTGTATTATAGTACAATACAATTCTGTATTTATTGATAATATGATTTATTTGTTTATCAGTTTAAATCAAAGCAAACACAACACATGCTGTCATGATAGATAGTCTTAATTTAAATTATATATTTTGAGCACTGTTGGGTGTAATGCATTGCTAAGTAACCAATTTCTGTAATTTGATTACTTTTCCCTTGAAAAACTAAAGTAAGGGATTGCTCTCACTTTTTCTGTAATTGAATTACAGTTGTTTCTGATATAATTGCATTGAATGCTTTATAGTCTATAACAATTGTGTATAAATACATTTTACCTCAAAATGTAACACCTAAAAATAAAATGTAATTTTTAATGCAACCTTTTACCTCAAAATACTTTGATCAGCTCAAGAATAAATGATGTAGTTTCATATTTTTTATTTAAAAGAATTGAACAAACAGTTCCATGTCTATATTTGTATTGTTCATTGGTCAAGGTTAATATGGAATTTAGAAAGTAATTATGTAATGCAATACATTTTAGAGAGAGTAATGTGTATGGTAATCTAATTACACTGTTGAAAATGCAATTATAATTATGGCTAGTAATTAATTATTATTATTATTATTATTTTGAGTAACTGGGCACTAATTTAAATAATGATATTTTGAGGAAGAAAGTGTAATTAATTGAGAGATTAACTGAATGCATTTATTTATTTTTGTGGTTGTGGGGTGAAATATGACCCAGGCATGACAAAAAGAGATTTATACATATTCAGATTTTCAGAAAACACGAGAGATGTCATACTGATACCGTCTCCTGAAGTACTTTCTTCTGAAGTATCTTCTGATGCTGCGGCTGTTGATTTGAATAAATAAATATAAGGTTAGAGGTCAAATGAACATAATAGTTGATTATTCAGCTGCCATGAAGGTAAAAACTGCTCCATTGTGAAATGGCTATTTTAACATATGTATGTATATATAGAGCATTTCATTTGTCATGCATCTAAGTGGCAGATAGAGAACTGACATCATTTGATGAAATCTCTAGTGTTAGCACAAAACTTTGAGAGCGTTCAAGGCATGCTGAATGAAAAGCATCTGCTAAATGGTGAGTTACAGGAGGACTGTTCCACGAGCCTGTCACCGATTCAGATACTTTAGATAGACATGAGAAGAAAAAGATGGATTGAGTACAAAAATAAACATCTGAATAGGACGGAGAACTTTTGATCAAAGTACGACAGAATAATGTAAGCCTAGATAGAATGAACTTACCTGCACCTCGAAGAATCAAAAACAGAATGAATAAACGCAGCATCTTCTTATTCTAGGAAAAAAAAGATAAGGAGAAAAAATTAATCTACATATTAGAATGCTACACCTAGATTTCTCAGGAGCTTTGATACATAGTCGACCCTGTGAACCTGGCCTAGTGTAACCTAGATAAATTCACATGGAAGAACTGCTTTATCTCTCTAATCACAAACGGATCACAGTCATCTATTACTGTACACCATTCCATGCCACAGTTGAAAATGTATGTCAGAGTTAATAAATAACTTGAAATATAATCAGTCGAGTATGAAACTGAACTGTGGTTAGCCAGGCTAAATATTCTAAATTCATCAGAAGTTTATAGTCCTTATCTCATCATGAATTTACTGTGGGCTGACTCATGGTTTCAGGTCTGTGGTCTGGTGTACACTTGTAAATGCAACTTTTTTGTTTTGTTTACCAAAGCACTTGAACAAGCACACTCGACAGGAAACTTATGCTGAGTGCCATGAGCTCCTTTAAGGACCATGCAGGCTAGTCATGCTAAGCAGTTTATTTTCCCATAACAGTAAATTCCTGTACAGTGTGGGTATTTGTCCATTTTGTTCCCTTGAAATCATAACCTTGTGAATTTAGTGGTGGGGTTTTTTAACGTTTTTTAGCCTCAAGGCCATGCTCTCCCAAGAGTCCACATAAACTGGTGGACAAAATAAATGCATTTAGGATGTTCTTCTTTCTTTTTGTGGAAAATGACAAAAAATACTGATATTGCAGGGGTGTATGCAAGTTTCTCTGCAATAAAATGATCTGTTTAATACTGCAAGTATCTAATCATAGCTTTGGCTGCGATAGGATGTCAAGTTCCTGTGGAAGTTTGTTTCCCCCAAGGGGAAAAAAAAGTAGAAAGGTAATTGCAACTTTTTATCTTGCAATTTTGTGTTTAAATCTCACAATTCTACTTTTTTTTTTTTTTTTAAATATATAAATACAGAAATATTTATACAGAAGAACCATTTTTTTTTTTGTCTAAATTATGTTTAACATATGCAGAACCTTCTGAATTCTGTACTAGAAAAATTGCAATTATCTTTTTTAGTTTTTATTCTATGGCAAAAGAAAGAGAGAGAGTGAGCGTGAGAGTGAGAGATAAACGAAATATAAACTTGCCAACCCAGAATAAAAAAGAAAAAAAAAAATGAGATAGATACTTGGAATTGCGAGAAAGTCCGAATGCTGATTTGAATGATACTTTTCCAGTAGTTTTAGCAATCTTAAAACTTAAATTAGAAAATAGAAATTTGTAAAAGAAATGCCCCCTAATTTCCTGTAAAATCAAGAAGTGATTCATTTCAGACTTGTGTGTGATTTGTGTCCCTCACACCTTAGTGAATTTAACATCCTTCATTGTGAAAGCATCTGACAAGCTGCCAAATGACTTTAATCAATACAACTAAGGCACAGATACATATGGAGGAACATTTCTATCTATTATGTCTTCAAGATTTCACTTCCACATTGTATTTTTCCCAGAAGGGCTTGTTGTGGTCATTATCCAGGTTTGACACACACAGCTGGCCGAACTCAGCCTCCACTGACCGTTACTCTTAACAATTAAATGTATTTATTGTTGTTCCCACTTCGGATAAGGAAATGGGAACTAGCCCAGGAATGACCTTTTCCCCAGTCCTCAAATGGATAAATATAGCAATAGCTTTTGCCCTACAGTCAAATAGGTGCTATCTATCTTACAAGACCCTGCTCTTTATCCAGATATTGTTGTTGGTACCCATTGTGCTGGGCTTCCACTTCCACTTCCTGTTGCTGTTATGATGTCACAATAACTGGGAACTTTACAAAGGGAAGTGACACTGGGACATTATACACCTGTTTTCTCCATTCACATTATACTACCACAACTGGATGTCCACTTTGGACATTTTTTCTTACGCAAAGACTGTTGCTAATAATAGGCCTATTTATAACTGAATCAGTCATTTTTTGCAGGCACAGTGAATGTTTTTGAATGAATGAACAATCTCGAATAGGCCTAGATACAATTTTGAATAAAGGTAAAAAATGTGAACAAAAAAAACGTCCATTTACACAAGTCTCTATAGAAATCATTCAAAAAAAAAATTCAGTGAAAGACAAGTATATTTTAAAAATAGTTGCAATTTAGTTCCATGTCAGTTTGACGCCACCATGTTATTCTGCTTCTCACTTGGGTGTTCCGACTTGGAATGGAATTCCATTGCTAATTTCCAAATAGCAGGTGGGAAAATGACTAGTTGTGAGCTTTCTGAAGCACACATTACAGAAATAAGTGGTGGATTAGCATGAGGGACAGGTCAGGACAACGTCAATAAAAGCAAGAGAATGAGTAATGCTTTTGACGCTGCCAAAAGAGCTTCGTTTTCAGAACAACCTGTGAGTACTTGGTGCTGTGCTGAGCGGAGAGGAGAGTTTGCTTTGACCCTGGCAAGTCTATATTTGTTAGTCTAATTAGCAAATTATCATATTATCGAAAATACAGCCGAAAGCAGCCTGGAACACCTTGATTTAATTGCTCTGTCATTTATTCATCTGTGGTTTACATGTCTTGAATGTGTCAAAAACTGTTAATAAGTGGAAATGAAAGAAGCATCACGGTAGTGATACTAGTATGTCTGTCTTAATGATAGGCTGTCTTGGCAAACCCATCCATAAGGGACTGCAGTATTTGTGTGGGGAAAAAGGCTCTCCATAAAGAGACAGACTGTGGTGGTTTTACTCTTCTCGTAATTTGGAATTTCCACGCTCAATTCAGGTCATCACGGCATGAGTGATTCTCTCAATTAAGCTGTTAATCAGGAGATGTGGGACTGGTTGTCGGAGCAAGCACAATCCAAGCTTGTAAAAATGTGACAGCGAATCTCCCATCAACAGTAACCTACAGCCGTCTGAAACCCCCTCCAACCCCCTCCCTAAATTCCAATTTGGTGCACCCGGCTGCCTCGGAGAAATAATAAGCTGAACCAATTTGAAAATATTTATCAGTGCAGTCCATTGCCTGTGAGTTGACAGTCCTCCTAAAGCTTGTGTTGCTGAACAATTGGCTAATATATTCGCGTGTATTTGAATTCAAATTGAATTTGGTCTATTCCCCGGTTTTTGCACTTGTTTTGCCTCCACCTAATTTGTGCTCTATCATTAATACGTGCAGTCCTTCAAAAGAGGCCCGACATGAGCCTGCAGCAAAGCCATCAATGAAAAACCACTTATATTCCTCATAAAATTGTAAATCAACACACCGTATGAGAGAGCTTTTTTTTTTTTTTTTTTAGCTTTGTTTTGTCCTATAATGTGTGGCTTCTGCGCCTTCTGTCGTTCAGACTGTAGATTGGTTAAGACAATGGTGATATGTCAATGTTTGCGAAAAGTTGCCAAAATGCCCACACTAAAAGTTGAAAAATACAAATGCAAAATAAAAACTACAGCTTTACTAAGAGACGCCAAACATTTTGGTAATGGCATGACCACTTTTAGTGCCTAATTGTCTGTTTTCCTTTACATTATGCTGGCCTTTTTCTACTGTTTGCTTGTTTGGATTATTATGATTTACTCACCTAGAATCTTTTGAATGTTTAGGCATGGTGAGTTTTTGTTCTAATTTGTTTTCTTCAGTATGTTAATGTTGATAGCATTGGAAAATCAGTCCGAGGAAGTCACAGTATAGTTCACAGTAGAGTACATATCTACATGTTGTTATAATGATAGGATTCTCAAGCTTGCAGAACTCTGCATCTGACAAAAACTCACAAATTTTAGCAATGAGTGAACATTCAAGGCTCTCCATTACACAAATACACACTGAAGCATTTACCAAATATGTTTGGCCAATATCAGATGGGGCCCACTAATTCGCTTAATTGACTTATTGGTTAAGGGAAAACTGGATAATTAATGAGGAAAATGGGGCATAATTTGATTTGCCAGAAACTGATTTATTTGTGAAAAGTGGGTGTTGCATACTAGAATGGACCACAACAAATTTAAGTGTACTAAAACAATATAAATAACTATTTAGCTATTTGTTAACATTATCCAAAAGAAAAGGAACATCGTTAGAGGGCAAGATTCAAGTAACATTTTTGAGCATTTCTTCCACTTCCCCAATAGTAAACCGAGCAGAAATATGTATTTAAAAAGCTATGATTTCATGTAGAATTAAGCAGATGAGGAAAGGCTCAAAGAAAACAGATATGAAAATTATTTTGTGGAAAAAACTATTTACCACATAGAATTAAGAACAGGAGCAAATAAACTGATGACTAAAGAAACCGCCTTGCTCCGTTCTTATGGAAATTAATCTTTTCTGATTGTTTCTTTCATCTGAGTCACAAACAGTCCCAAAAACATATAGGCCAGACTCACTAACATCTCTCAGTTGAATCAGTAAATACATATAATGTCAGCATTATATGTAAAAGTAAGGTTCTATAAAAATACAGTACCCACTATCCTAACCATCAGACAATACATGTTAACGGCTGGTTTGGTTTCTTGTTATAAACTCAAAACTCCAAAGCATAATGATGAGGCTGTGTTACAGGCTGAATTTCCTTTTTAGTCATTAGCTGCTAAAATTCTAATTATTTTTAACTAACATATTGTTGCTTTATTCCCCATTAAATGCCAGTTTCCAAAGTGTGAATTCTTGTTTCTGATAGCTCTTTTCTTTATTTCACACTTTCACATCTGGCTTAACGTGACCTTTTATGTATCGCAGCAAAGATTCTAATCATAGACAACTGTCTTTTGATCTATCTACAGTTTCTCACTGCCAACACTTTGTGTCAACCAAAAACCTCAACGCCACAGATATGTGACTAAAGTTAATGGAGCTGGTTTTGGTAAATGTTTAAATTTGGCCTGAACTGAAAGTGAAAGACATGTGGAGTAGTAAAAACATAGTTTATACAAGACACACAAACAAATGTTTCACAGGTGCAACTGCTTGAGATAGAAGCTGATAAACAGGAGGTTTGAAATCCTGCTTTGATCGTATTTCCTTTAAATGGTGAGTGAGAGACATTCAGTAAATGCACAGATACAAGAGAAATTATTAGGATTAAGAGGGAAGTCGGACAGTTTGATTGAGATTTAAAGCCAAATTTTACCACAAATGTTCTCATCATTTACCTAACCCTAGTTTTACATTTTTTTCTGTGGAAATAGAGTCTCTTTGTTCTACACTGAAAACTGAAAAACTCCAGAGCACCATAAAAATAGTATAAAATTACTGCTTCTAATAGATTTCTAAAGTCATGCAATAATCATATAGTCATTATTCATAGAAATTGAATAGAAAAGAGTGACCAGCACATTATACATTGCAATTTTCTTTTTGTATTTCAAATAAGAATGGAAGTTAGAATGGCATTGGGGTGAGTAAATGGTACCAGAATTTTTTTTTTTTTTTTTTTTTTTTTTGTGACCAACTATTATTTTTTGAGGTTTGACAGGGTTGACGATACAAAAGAGCAATGATGGTAGACAGGACCTACAATACGAAAGTAGGGACATCAAACATTCATCATAGGGTCACATTATAAAGCAGCACATGAAAACACATCCTCAGTTGCAAACTTAACCGCAGCAGCCAACCACATGGAGCTCATATAATAAGGATATGGTTATGATTGCATAAGGTTTTTGTTACACGGTATTTGCTGACGGAGGTCTTGGCAAAAACGTGTGACAAGATACGCAAACATGCAAAAAAATCCCCCCCAAAGTATCCAAGTAAGAGGCGGCTCAGAGAATGCGGTGCTGGTAGAAGGGAAATTTGCTGAAAAGTTTAGCACTTCACATGAAACTTCAGGTCTGGCGAGTAGTGGTTTGACATTCTCTGAAAGTGTGACGTCATTTAGGTCGTCTGCTGAAACTGAACGGAACACAAAACTTAACGTTCACAAACATGACGTGTGATAGAATGTTCTTGAAAACATATTGCACAATCTTTCTTCAGTATCTGGAAGCTGACATGATATGCAAACAGTCAACAACATTCTGGTCAAATTGAGAGAAAACGTCTAAAGAAACAAGTCTGCATAGCAGGTTTTCCCTCCAAACCAAGCTCTACTAGACCGAGATCCAGCCCAAGGCATAAGCAAATGTAGGGGCTGCTTAGGGCCCCGTGGCCACCGGGGGACCCCAAGAGTACAGTACATGAAATGGCTTGAATTTTTTTTAGGAGTATCTATTTACACTAAGCGCAAATAGCCCGCCTGCCTTGTTGGCCAAAGCTATTTACATTAACTCCACCTAACAATGTGTCTCTCGGCTAGTGAACACTACAAAAGACAGCCAACGATCCTCATCTTGCTGTGGCACAGATGGTAAAAATGGGGCTTACTCGTTTTGATACAATCAACTTGGGTGCAATTCCACCTTTTGGCTAATTTTTTTTTCTCCCTTTTAAAATTTCAGATCACATCAGAAAAGCACTTATTTCATATTTATATATTTATAAATGTATATTTATTTATTTATTTATTTTTTTTATTTTTTATTTTTATTATTATTTTTATTATTTTTTTATTTGAATTTATTTTCAACGAAAATCAAAAAGTTACAAAAAAAGAATTGGGTAGGGTTAAGGTAGGTGTAGGGAGGTCTTTATTGTCCCAATCAGGTGGCATCCATTTAATAATTAGAAAATTATAAATTTTTTGTTGTTGTTGTGGATTGTCTGCTGGTTTATTTAGCTACTTTTCAGTACACCACATTGCATACCACTTAGTACTGTAAGACTGAATGTTAAAGTCCAAATTAACACCTGACCACACTTGTGGGTTTTCTACTGTGACAATTAAAAATCACAGAGCAGTAAAAACATTGGTGTGTAAGCAACACAGCCACAACAAATACTAAAACTGATAATGGCTGAGTTAGATTTATAGTGTCTGAATAGTCAAGCATTGACAATAATCATTTGCATTGGGAACACCCCTAAATAAGGGGGTGAGGGGCCCCTAAATTAAAGTCTGCCTAGGACCCCATAAAGGCTTGGGCCGGCCGTGGCTAGACCACAGGTTGCCTTGCTTTACAGAGATGCACTGTTGCATTTACAAAATAAACTAGTATATTTTCAGAATGAATCTGTTTAAGAAGAGCTTTTGAGTCAGAAAACCCCTTTAAGCATTCGTTTCCATGCAATGCAGACTTTTTAAATACTTTTGAAAGCAGTAACCGCAATGGTAGCCCAAATCTAAAAGTGATATCACTAGTAATGGTAGAAATAATAATATGAATGATCAGTTTGTTTAACATGGAAAAAAAGTGCCTGACAAAGTTTGTTTTGTACAAAAACCTGTCTTCACATTGGTGGTGAAAACATATACAGCTCTTGGTTTCTCTCTCTCTCTCTCTCACACACTCTCTCTCTGCTCTTCTTCTTAATATCTGCACAGACCATATGGCTTTCACTACAACTGCAAATAAACATCACTAGTGAAACATCCAACAGACAATGAAACACTGCAACTACTATAAAGCCTTCTGCATGGGCATAAAATATTTATAATAAACGTTTAATCACAGACTCACCACTTCCTTGGCCACTGCCGCACTGAATAGGACAGGAAGCTGAGCTGACTTAAGCTGAGAGCAGCACAGTCATTCTGTGAGATCTACACTATGTACGTCATCCTACATGTGCTAAAAAAAAAAAAAACGACACCAGTGGTGCTCAACTTTTTCACTGCAAGTCTTTATACGTGCAAAGACCATATTCTGAAGCACACCATGTCTATGTCCATGTCTAATGTAATATATTTTGGTAGATTTTGTACAAGGTGCCACAAAACAAAATAGCGTGTCAGTGTTGTTTCAGTTCCCCACAAAGTTTTGTCAGTAATAATGATATTTCTAAAAGAAAAACTGAAGATTCAAACGTGGTTAAATCTGTAAGTGTCAACCGAATGTATTATCCGATTAGATACAACAAGCCAATGAGTGGTTGCCTTTGATACCAGAGCGTGCCAAAGGTAGCTGCAGATCGGCGCTCCGTGTGCGCGAGTTTCACTTCACCTGCCGAAGCAGAACATAAAAGGGAATCTTATGTGGGGGAGTAATGTTTAGCAGCGGAATGAAACCATAAAAGCTTTAAATGTGCCACTGTACCGTGAATTATTTTTAGATTGATGCACTAATAAGTGAAAGCTGTCAATATGTGAGTTTCATGCATTAAACATTTGGAAACTGAGCGCGGACCAGGGTATCACGAGTCATATCTAAAATTCCTCCAGGAGGATACATGCATAATATCAAATGATGATAATAACAATATACATGCTATTAATGATAAAATGCATATATCTGTAATAGGCGCGTGTGCGTGTGGCAAACAGCACTTCTGTGTTCAGTGTGAAATGCATTTCCCGCGCACACTTCTAGATTTCCTTGATAACAAGTGTTAAAATCTCTAAGTGTGATAGCAAGTCTTTACCTCTTTCAGCAACTAGAATTTAAAAGAAATTCTCAAAGCTCCACTGTTTTGTCGAGCATTTTAACACATCCCAAACACACACACACAGAGGAGCTTTTGAAGTGGCACCACCATGTCCAGTGGAAACATATACAGGGAATAATAATAAAAAAAGAGGATGCAATTGTTTCTGTTTTAAAGCCTATTGACATGGGAGAAGTTCCCAATGTTGCTGTTTTTACTAGATAGATTTGTCAATGTTTGACAGAAAATTCAAACATAAATCCATGCAATATGTAAAACACAGGTTAAAACTGAGACCAGTAAGCTGATACTGACACGCATGTTTAAAGCAATGGTTTGGACATAGAAAGCAAGTGGAAACTGTTAACAGTCACAGAGACCACTGACTGTCAGCAATGTAACGTCTGACTAATTTTATCTCAGTGAACTAAGACTTCTTTATTTGAGCATTCATGTTGCCTGATTGCACTTTAAATATACATCCTGGCATGTGATGCAATCTCTAGCAGTTCTGCAGGATTCTGCAAAGTAGCCACAAATGAAATTTGCAGTAGCCTGTAAACATGCTGTCAGACATTTATTATTCTTGTAGCATGTCTCCATTTACTCTGTATTGCATAGCATAGAAATGTATGCATGAAAACTGTTTTAATTCAAGAGATAGGCTACCATTCTTCATTTTCCTGAGGTAACCTAAATGTTTTAATAAAGAGAAATAAAAAGGGCTATAGCTTTGGAGACAACTACTCCTGCCGTGCTGTAAGAAGCTGTGAAGAAAACAGTCCCACTTACCAAATTGTAGTCCTCTGCTGGAGGTATCATTCACTTGCGCTTATGACTGTCTCTATTCTTACATGAGCTCCTTTGTCAACCTTCCTGGCAGAATAGGAACTTCCTGGCTGTCTTAACCCTGTGTGCATTTGACAGGGCCGTGATGTGAATGTCTCATTGGCTGACGCTCCACATGAAATCTGACACCTGCATG
Organism: Carassius auratus; assembly: GCF_003368295.1. Classification (NCBI taxonomy): domain Eukaryota; kingdom Metazoa; phylum Chordata; class Actinopteri; order Cypriniformes; family Cyprinidae; genus Carassius; species Carassius auratus. The sequence goes on from NC_039257.1 coordinate 8,479,669, forward strand.
AGTCTCACCTACACCGTGCAGACTGCAAAAGTGTGGATTTGTACAGAGTGCATTATTGACATTTATGGAGGGGCCTATTCTGTATCATATATCAGTTTAAATTCTGGTTCTCTCTTTTGCAGTCAGCATTTTCGCATGAATGATTTATATAGTATAGTTGTAAATGCTGGGGGAAAAGATTCCATGAATCTCAAATGAATATGAATTGATGTTTCAGGAGCGTTGTACTTTTTGTATGAATTACATGTTTGACAAGAACTGGGATTGGCTGGACCCCTCGGGCGTTGAATGTAATGATGAATATCACAATGAGTTACTTCTATCTTTCATCTGCTCAACATCATTTCAGGGGAACCAGCCTCTTTCCTGTCCTCACATTGCCTTCTGTAGCCTACAAGATCTGTCAAGATCCAGACCTGGCTGATTATATTGTATTGGTCATTCGTTTGCTCAACAGTAAATAATATAAAGCATTATTATTTCACTGACTGTTTTATGCACTGATTGTTTATGCTACAAAAAAATTTTTGTTTCACTTTTTACAGAATATTAAAGTTGTCACTGGTTTGTGTTTGAGCAACCAGTAATACAACGTGTGAGGCTATCTATTTTTTTTTAATACATGTTGTTGTTTATTTATGCTAATAGCATTCATTCAACTTTTCAGAGCAAACGGCTGATGGTTTTAATCAGTGTAGCTTTTATTAAATGTCTTTCAGCTACTTTGAACTATATACATTAAGTACCGTGTTGCATGTAAAGCAATAAAATGTAACACTTTGATAATATTTCAGCAATAAAAACGTTTACATTGTACTCCATCAAATGAAGCCCATTTCATTCGAAAATGATTAACTCTTTTGAATCAATTGTTTTCAATGAATAAGAATCTGAGCATGAGCCATAGCTGAATCATTCAACAGTAAATGATTCACTCGGGTTGCTCAGGTGGGAGGATTTTGATTCATCTCAGCGACTCGAATCTTTTGAATCCATTTAAAGGGATACTCCACAATAAAATGAAAATTTTGTCATTAATCACTTACCCCCATATTGTAAAAGCTTTGTTTGTCTTCGGAACACTATTTAAGATATTTTGGATGAAAACCGGGAGGCTTGTGACTGTCCCATTGACTGCCAAGTAAATTGCACTGTCAAGGTCCAGGAAAATATGAAAGACATTGTCAAAATAGTTTGTATCTCTAACTGTAGCGTCATTTTGGAGACCATATGCTGAACGCAAGCAGCGTTTACCTTTCTGTGTCAGCCACGCTGCACGGATGCATGCGCTGTTTTCATTTAAATCAAAACGTGAATACAGAAAAACATATCCTTGTGTCATATGTCTTTTCTGACAACGTCTTTCATACTTTTCTGGACCTTGACAGGGCAGTTTACTTGGCAGTCAATGGAATATCTTAAATTGTGTTCCGAAGACAAACAAAGCTTATACGGGTTTGTAAAGACATGGGGGTAAGTGATTAATGACTAAATTTTCCTTTCGGGGTGGAGTACCCTTTAATGACCCTGCAGTAAGCTACATTATGCCAGTAGGTGGCTGCAAGCCTTTGCATGTTATGATTGCGCCATTAACTCATTCTGAAGTCCCAGACTAAATTAATCTAATTATCCTTTATTAAAAAAGAGACAGAGTGTTTAAGCGTCATGACCATTTCCCACAATTGTCAACAAAACAAATGTATTATTTGCTCTTCTATTTTGCCCTCTGCTGGATAGCTTTAAGCAAACAATAGACATTATTTTAACCTATAAAGACACTAGCTAAGAGTTTTTCAAGTTAAATATTATCATCAACACATAAAAAATTCTCTCTTATCTTATTGTAACATATAGAAAAAACATTGTAACAAGTATGCAGACCCTCGTTTGGGAACATATGACTCGTCTCATTCACTAAAAAGATTTGATTCACTCGTGAACAAAACACAAAATTCTTCAGAACTTTTACAGAGTATGTCAGTCAGCATTGGTCAATAATATATAGGAGGTCTTTTTTTCCTTTTCTTTTTTTCCTCCATCTCTGTTTCACGCTCCAGCCCAGCTGTAAAACGGAAAGAAGAATTGTCCGGGGTTTTTTTTTATATTTCAAACTCTACTCAGGCCTTCTCAAGCTTTCGGGCTGGTTTTCAGGTCGTATGTCCAGTAACTCTTATTACACTGAGTCACCATGGCCATTTCTTGTCAGAAACTTCTGTGGGTTTATTTAGAACCGTGTTAGTAGAAATATATGTGCACTTGACAAGTCAAATCTGAAGTGTACGTTAGGCTGCCTGATTTTAATCTCTTGCTTATGTAGGCTAAGCATTGTATAATAAGCAAAACCATACACACGCACACACATACACACAAAAAGCTATATAATTATGCTTACCCATATAAAGCCTTCTGTATCATATTTGATACATTCATTCACAAGACCTCTGAATTATTAATGTGATCAAAACTTTGCTGAAAAATATGTGTAGGTTACACAATATTCTACATACCTTCTGCCTTCTGATAAATAGTCCATATTTGTCTACCAAGTAAAGCATAACCTTGATGAAGGACTGGAGCAACTTAATTATCCAAACATACGTTTTCTTTTAGATAAAAAAAAGTCCAATTCAAAATCATGTCAAATGTGATTCATATATTATTGTAAATAACAACTGTTCTTCAGTGTGAGCTCCATGTTCTCACTATAGTATGCTATATGAGCCCGATGTATCATATGATGCTGTTTAAAATATAAAACACATGCAAACTGTCCAGTAAATAACACAATTTTCTGACTATTGTTTCATATATCGGCTTTACAATGTTAAATAGGGGTCACACCTGAAAGTAATTTAAAGCTGTGAACATGTTTGATTGATTTCTTGACTTTTAGCTGTCAACAAACAGGTTAAAGGTTGGATTAGGCACATATAATCCACCTAAACGAAGGAACAATCCTCATGTCCTTCAAATGTGTAGTCAAGCCTTGACTTGCCCAGCCAACTCCCATTATAACATATGCACGGACACAATGTCTAAGCAAATGATTCTTCTGAATCAGATCTTCACAGCGTTTGCAGTGGATTTCTTATTGCAGTAGAACAGCAAAGGAGAGGGTGTCAAAATTGTGTTCTTTCATTCAGTGGAAGTGCATGGTGACCAGAGGCTGTCAAGCTTCAAAAGGATCATGAAAGCAGCCTATATGACTTTTACAATTGCAAAGTTTTACAATAGGTTTGTGTAAGGACCCAGACCATTATTCACTAAAAATCTCACATGAAATGTTTGGTCACCATTCACTTTCAAGCCATGTATGTAAAAGAGCTGCTTGAACATGTGCTCTAAACCTCTCCTTTTGTATTGCTTACGATAAATAAAGTTTTAAAAGGTTTTAAAGACATGAGAAAGAGTAAACTATGACAGAACTATTTCTTTCTTTTTTTTTTTTTTTTAAATCTGCATTTCTAAATGGTACGCTTTGAGAAAATATGATCCTTGAAGGTTTGTATATTTGTCTACCTGGCTCCTTGATGGCATCATATGATCTTGTTTTGAGTATTGGTCATGTATCTGACTCACTCACATCTCTCTTTCTTCTAGTTGGCTGACGAAGGATTGCTGAAGACCTGTAGGCAAAGGTGTTACTCCTTAGCTACATTACAGAGCCGAAATAACACTTACCCTGAGGCCTCCTCCTGTGCCCTTTCTAGCGGATTTTTCAGCTGAAGTCAGCAAAGAAACGACTGGTTTCTGCTAGCATTTTGTGAAGACTATTGTGAAGCTACATAACCAGTAATGGTAGGCCCACACTTGTTTGAAAGGTGACTTTACAAAATGCGTTGTTATTGGTCACTCTTGGACACATGCTCTGTGAGTTACAGGTGATCTGATAGACAGTTGAAAAGGTGCTCGGCACAGTTTATGACTTGTAAAGGAACAATATAAAGTTTCTAAGTATGGGAACTGTATGAGATATTTGCTGTATTCTCTAAGTTAATCAATCACCCTGGAAATTATTATATAAATTAGTACAATGTTAAAGTTTTTTTTTAAGATACTGTTGTTGGTTCAGTCATATTGATATATATTAAATATAATGATGTTTTAGTGTTGTATTAAAATAAAGAATTATACATAACTGTTCAAAAGTTTGGGACTGGAAAGCTTTTTTTTTTTTTTTACATTTAAGTCTCTTATGTACAAAGTCTGCATTTATTTGATGAAAAATAAAGGGGAAAATAGTATTATTTGTATTTTAAAAAATAATTAAATACTAAATATGTTTTATTATTAAATAATATAAATTAATAAATATATTGTAAAATGTAATTTGTTCTTTTGACTACCTAAGTCTTTAGTGTCACAGGATCCTTCAGAAATCTCTCTAAAATGCTAAGTTGGTGCTCAAGAAACATGTTCTTGCTTAATACTTTAATGCAAACGATACATTTCTTAATTTTTTTTTTTTTTTACAGATTATAAATGTCTTTACTTTTATTTCTTATCAACTGAATGCATCCTGGCTGGAAGAAAATGTAAAATCTTACTGAACCCAAACTTTTGAAATATAGTGTATATTTATTTATGACACATAAAATTATTTAGCAATACTACAGATTCCCTCACAATCTTATATTGTGACAGTTTTTTTCTTATAATTTCAACATTATTTTTGATGTTTTTCATGATTTCAAATTATATGACATTTTCATAATAATATTTGTATTATTTTATCCTCATCTTATTTATTTTAGCGCATCCATTTTATATTTTAGCATAAGCTTACCCTTAATGACCATTTTCTTTGTGTTTTGAATTTTCTTTTCTGTGCTTCCATATTTTCTACTGAAACAGAAAAAATCTCTTAAAAGACAATAAAAAGTTGATAAAAAAAAAAAGAAACAGGAGAAGTAGCTTTTTGTTACAGCTAAGCAATTATTTGCTCTTTGCAATTGCTAGTCATTATGGGTGGAACATTGCCATACTACTTTTGATTGGCCTCAAATCTGTTTGGTGCAGGATGAGAATCTTCATGGTCTGTTTTTAACAATGAGAAGCATAATTATAATATAATGTAATCTTGTAGCAATTTTATAAACTTTTAGGAGTTCACTAGCATGACCTCAAAACGGACTTGCACTAAAAGTACACAGATGTGCAACACGCTAGTCTTCGAAGAGCCCACATTGTAGCTTTGATGGACTGATATGGTGCACACCAGTTGTTTTGAGAACGATCAGGATCTAAAAACTGTCTCCACCGTGCAAACTCTTCACACTCTATTACCCAAAGACCACATAACCATTCAGTAGGCTAGAGGGGTGTTGTCTGGATATGCTCCCGCCGTCATCACAAACACAAATGTGTTCAATTGTGTGTTTGTGTGCAGTGGAGGTGTGGGGAAGGGACGACGAGGCAAGAATGGGGGCAGCTTGTTTCGAATTGCAATGATTGCATCATAACTAACAGGTTCCAGCGCAAATGGGCTTGTTGTATGTTCAAGAACACAAAGGTTTACAGGGTCAGAGTGTTCAAAAGCCGAGTTGAAAAACGGGTCACATATTTCCATGATCCCTTGACTGAGCCTAAGGTGATCCACACAGGTAAATGCACTGACATTCAGATGTTAAAGCGCTTCATTAAACAATTAGTTCACGGTTAGAGACAAAAGTATGAACAACAGCCCAAAGCATTTCAGCGGAGGTCTGAGAAGAAGGAAGAACATTTAACAAAAGAAATGGATTAAACATTTCCCAAATGTAAATTATTAAATGCCTTATTTATTGGATAAGTATGAATAGACCTGCTAATGTTGTTGTTTTGTTTGTTTTAACTTAAATTAGTGTTTATGCAGTTATTATTTCTATATTAAATTCCTCAGGCAGGATTTTGTCTTAGATAAGTCTTGTATTGGGTTACTATGAGTGAAATATGGCATGTCCTCTAACCTGATCTATCCAGGTGAACGGCCAGAGGAGGAACGAGTTAGTCATAGTTAGAGGGAATGTTTGCAATTCTAATCATCTCCAGCCTGAACCTGTACCTTTCAGTTTGCCCTACTATGTAAATGTTAGGCTGGAGATAGAAAGTCTTTGTTCTTTAGAGATAGTGAAGATGTATGAGACGTATAATGTTTTGAATATCTGGGACGGAGAGGCAGTCTTGTGTTCTTTAACTAATGCTCTGCTGCTCCCTGTGGCCTCTGTGGGAACTGCAACTGATGTAAAGGTAATCTGAAGGCTTGAAGTAGTCCTAGAAACACATGTGCAGGTAGAATAACTACAGCTGTTGCTGAATTTCACTTTTGAAATAAGTGTAATAAAATGTGCATATTATAAATATTATATATTTTTAAAAGTTTTAATTTGTCAAATGTGTGTGTTTTTTCTTTATCTGAACAGAACGGAACATCAGAATTTAAATTCAAAATGTGAATGCTGCATGCGCTGCCATAAAAAGAGAGAAACTCCGCCTCAGTGTTTTTATTATGTTTTCCAAGACAAATCTAAACATCCTTAAATCAAGATACATTTCCTTGACATGCAAACTGAACATTTGAAGTCTTGTTTTCTGGAAAGTAAAAAAAAATAAAAATAAAATGAAGCAAGATATGCTTAAACCAAGAAGAAACTTCTGATCGGATCCGTTCGAATTAAGTTTATTTTTCTGCACTTTAGCAGATATTTGTCCATGTTTTAATCATGAACACTTCATTTTGATCAATTATTCATAAAAAAAAAAAAAATCATATTTTTTTTAAATCATAAAAAAAAGACTCATTTCATTTTGCTTCAAGTAATTTAGTATTTTCTTTAGATATTTAGACTGGAAATCAAAACAAAAATACTGATGGAGAACTTTCTTTGCAGAGTGTTCGGAAGGTACACTAAAAGTAATTTGCATAGTGTTTGGGAGCAGATATATTCAAAACATAAGTGTTTTTTGTTTGATTGTTTGTTTGTTTATTGTAAAATTTATTAAAAAGTAATTGAGATTTATTGGAAGTGCATTGTTCATACAAGATATTTACTCAATCAAAAAAAGTTTAAATTTTACCTTCATAAAACCTCACAAATATGTTTATAATATCTGAAAACTCTTTTCCCCTCTTTTGCTATGTTGTTTACCATTCTTCAAAATAATCAGTTTTATTCCATTAATATTATCAGCAGTCTAGGATGGCTTTTTATCATATAGCGATGGGCGGTCCTGTGTTTTGGACAAATGATGGTGAAGATGTTTGTATTAGTTCAATGAAGGTAAACAAGATAGGAACAGCCTTATGCAGCAGATCACTCCTCACTGTATTGATGGCAAGACCTTTTTTTTCTGTCCGCATTCATATTCATGCAACCCGCAGCAAGTTTGAAGCATTAATTGCACCATATTGAGCTATTTATGCATGGCATATTGCCAAATGAAACCGTGTCAAGGGAAGCCACTATGGGATGTGTTATATGATGATATTGATGGCACTAGTGCAGAGTAAATGCCACTAAACTGTACGTTTGGGCTATTTGTATTCAGATCTGAGCTCTGGCGGCTTTGTGCAATGCATTCTTAATGCACCACCTTTATTGACAGGCAAGTATTTAGATTAGCAATTTCATCCTGGCATCTATTTTCTATTCACAGAGCAGCCAATAAAGCCTAAATGGAGTTGTGTAGACCTAAGCTATATCATCACTAGATGGCAGTGTTGGCCCAATGTACAGTATTGAGAACTGTAAGTGGAGGATTTGGGCTCTTTGTAAGTACTTATTGTGATTATTAATTAATAGCATTCTAACTTTATTTACATATTTTGATTTTGATTTACAGGTTTTAGAGACACTTTTAAATAGCCTAACTGTATATTTATTATTCTTTGCTGGATGTTAATCTCTTATAAATTGCCTTTTTTCTTTTCCCTTTTTTTTGCATTGATCAGTATTTGATTCTGTTTTTCTCTTTATTCAGATCCACACTGGACAGTAAGACCAATAAGACTGCAACTGGCAGACTTCACCACTTGCATCAGAACTTCTGGTTCTCAGCTCTGATCAGCAAAAGCATAAACAAAACTCAGAGGTTAATTAGAAAGAAAGTTTTTTCCTTACTCACCCACTGATCTTTCCAGAGACATCAAACTATGGAAAACCTAGAAGCGTTGATTAATCATTGCATGCAATTTGCGCACATGTGTGTACAAAGGTCAAATAAAAAAGCTTTCTCTGTAGACCGATATGCTGTGTGTGAAGATGCACATGAATGTTGAAACTACAGAAGGCTCTTCAGGAAGTGGTAACCACACGGAAATTATACACTTCTGCATTGCCTTCTGCAAACACCTTCTTTTCAACTACGAGGAATTGCATATAATTAAATACTAATTAAACAAAACTGAAAACAAACATTTGTATTTTCTATAAAATATTTCCGGATTATATATTTTTTTATAAAAATCATGTCGTTTTGTGTGTGTTAAGTACTTTTTAGATAACATTAATAATAAATATTGTCTATTTTATTTATTTTTAACCTGTTGGCCAGCACCCCCTATTATGGGACTCACAGCTGAAGTGCTTTACCTAACTTACAATTGTAACAGTTTCCTACTTCAGTGTGTTACAAACATTATTTTGGTGTCTTTGGAAAGAAGACCCTTTGGGCTTTACCTTTTTATCAACCAGATTTGATAATGCTCAAAAATATTATACCACGTATAAAAAGTTATACCACGCTTAAATATATATTTTTTATTTGATATAAAAATACATGAAATGAGTCCTGGAGCAATCTAGAAAAGTATTTGGGTTGAAAGTCACATGTTTCATGAGTTTTCTATTTCAAATCTGAATAAGATCTCATGAAAAATGAGACTCCTGCAAATATTTTTATGAGACCATTAGTCTTGTTCTGCACTATAATAAAAGACTAACATTTAGAAAAAGGAATGTTATGCTTGTTTTATAAGACAGATTATAAGTTTGTAATGCTGCCTTGTTTGCAGGCTTTGACAGAAACAGAAAACCTAATTTAATCAACAGTTGTTAGAAAGTATTCATGGAGAGGTGCAAACAGATGCTTTTAGGAAAGGAATATTTTAGACGGAGACAGATTGCTGTAGAAGCCTGGTGAATTTTAAATATTATGTAATTGTTTTATTCTGATGAAAACCAAACCCACATAATTTGCATCATTTACCATCACAAGCCCAAATGTTTCAGAAATGCTGCATAGTAGCATTTCTCATGTTCTGCATTCTTGTTTATTTCCCCAATACTGTTATATCAGTGTTACAGTGTACATACATGTTATTTGTATGACTTAACAGTGTAATTTGTTGTGTGCTCAGAAATAAAACACAGATACAAAGATCGCATGTTTTTTTTTTTTTTTTTTTTTTTGTATATATAAATATAAATAGGTCATGTCCCCAGTTCCAGGATCCAAACGTGGCAGTGCTCTGATGGTTTTAAGATTTGGGATAATAGGTATTTAAACAGACATCCCAAGTCTCCCGGAAGTTCCGGGAGTCTCCCGCATTTTGAAAGCGGCTCCCTGAGACCCGCAAATTAGTTAAAATCTCCCGGAATCTAGACCGAGCTAGCAAAAGCGCGCATGCGAAACAAATACTGTTGCTGAGTCCCAATTCGCATACTATCCGTCCTAAATAGTATGCAAAACTAGAATCTACTATTTCCGGTTAGAATTCGAAGTGCAGATCAATGCACACTCTAAGTGCTAATATTGCCCACAACCCATTGCGTACGGGAGGGAGGAGCTTTGCGATGGCTTTGTGGTGATGTAAACATGGCAGCCGGGTGCAGCAGCGGAGATGCGCCCTCAGCTTTTAAGTGTAAGAATTCAAATGTTTAACCCTAATTAAAGTTATATTTTATTTTTTTACACACATTGCACATGAACATCAGAACCAGCCGCCTCGCAAACGACCTGCGTTTGGTTCTACGACGACGCAGCCCTGCTTCCTCACTCCTCAACTTGGTAGAAGCACACATAGTAAAATGTATTGTGAAAAAAAACGATGAGAAAAAAAAAAGGTGCTTGAGCACCTGCCCCTTTGCCCTTTGGTGCCCAAAGTGCCCTTTTGTCAAAGCAAAATTTCCTCTAATTTTTTTTTTTTTTTTGTCATAACGTTTCCTTTTGTGAATACCTGCTCATGCCCAATATAAATATTAGTACAATTTTGAATAATAATTTAGCCATCAATAAAATGACCAACATGATGACCTTTGACCTGACGACGACGACCTCTTCATCTGACCAGGACGATTCGTCACGCCGCACGCGCACATTTTTTAATTGTCAGAGGATATTTTCAACACCACGGAAGCTGGTAAGTGGTGTTTCATACTCAGCGAAGTGATTTTGATATTTATTGACTTATTATTATTTTACAAGAACGACGTGATGTGAGAACATGCAGATATGTTGTTTATATTGCGGTGTGTAGCCTGTAGTGTAGAGTAACGTTAGCGTGCTGTTGTAGGGAGAAACGTTTCACAGGCATCGAGGGCAGAGGCGTCATGCCCATAGACAGTAAAAGAAATGGACACAGCGACCCCATTGGAACTCAATTGAGACAAATGAAGCCCAGTTTTAGCGTTTTTTAGCACTTCCGTTTCTGACGCGCAGACTCAAACGAAGCTTGACGACGTCAGCAACCTGTCTGACAGATGTAAATCTTCTAGTAGCTGTGCGTGCAAACTGCCATCGTTAATCTTGCAGAGACGGCGAGCTTGAGCGGGGAGTTCTTTGTCGTGAGTGAGCAGGAGTAAGTATTCTGATTAATTATTTTGTATAGTATTTTAAAATGTAACGCCACTACGCCATATTAAGTTAATTGCCTGCGAGCTTCTCCACCTGTCTGTACGGTAATGCGACAGAGAGCCGAGTGGTTATGACGCAATCGTTAGCCTATTTTTTACAAAAACTGTTTATACGGGGCCATAATGTAACATAGAAGGTAATGGAGCCCTTTATACATTGTCGTGTATCTTTAGAAATAAATAATGGACAAACAGTGTCTTTAAACGCCTCAGATGTAAAGTTATTCGCTGTCAAAGTGACGACAAAATGAATGGGAGTCAATGGGAATGCTAACGCAAGTGAAGTTCTGCTAAAAGATGGCAGCCCCCACCCGACTTCAACTTCCGGTCGAGTTCCTTGCCCCTTGGTCATGCCCATTCAAAGATTTCTGAGCCAAGTTGATTTTAAATGCAGCTTCCAAACGACCAAAAAAAAAACCAGCATAATAATATTTTTTTATATATTTTATATAATCACACTGTTGTGATTAGATTGTTCAGTGCAGCATCAAATCTGTGTTCGCTGGCTGGCGCTGAGCCAGAGACATTCGTACAACGCTTCATGATAACCAATCAATGGTTCTGTTGCGCAAATACAATGGCCAATCGGAGACGTGCAGAAGAGTCATCATGAAACGCGCTGTTTTTGTTCACTTGCTAGCTGACTGAATTATTTAGCGAATTCTTTCTTCAGAGAGAGAGAGAGAGAAAACTAAAAAAAATCCTGATGTGCGTAATGTACTGTAAAGTGCTTCAGTGATTGTAATGGTAGTTTTTGAGAGTGCCTGAACTCTGGCTAGACTGAATGAAAATGTTATTTGATAATGTAAATGTTCTTTACTCTCTGTAAAATGAAAGTGTTAAAATAAGTAACTTACAATATTGTTATTAAAATTCACATTAAATACAAATTCAGTCTTAAGTAAACTTAAGTAAACTTTTTACTTAAGTAAAAAGTCGGTGTTTTATGTGTAGTTAATAGATTACTTTCCATTTATTGATCAAATAACAATCTATAAAGGTGCAAAACGCGTTTACTTACACGTTTGAGAATCGAGATATTTCCTGATATATTAAGCATGTTTGGAATTGTTTTGAATAAAAAGGAAAAATAAATAAAACATAAGCCTATATAAGTTATACAGTGCTTTCATTGCATGACTCAGTTGTTTGTTGTTTTGTATCAATATTTAAGGTGGACTTATTGATTAGGTGCAAGAATAGTAGTGATGGTTAAAATAATAGATTGATAATGAAATAGTAGATTGTGCCTTGTTCCTAGATGGACAGAGACTGGAAAGTAATAGATCAGATGAGGAGATGGAGATAGAGGAAGAAAAAGAGGCAAATGTAGACGCACAAGTGACAGAAAGCAGGTAAGCAAGCCAGGAGACAGAGGCTGGTGAGAAAGAGGAAAATGTAGAGTGTTTTCTGTAGTTTTTACTATAACAGCTGTTCTTAATTATTCTGTAGAACAGAGAAGAAAAAGCCATCAGGTTGGGACAATTTAAGACATTTCAGTTTCTCATCCCAGAGCTATTATTAGTTGGATTTTTTTTTTCTTTTTTTTCCTTTTAAACTTAAAATTGTCTCTTCTAATCTTTTTCTTTTTCAAAACTGCATCACAGCATTTGCTGCTGTATCAATACATAATCATCCATATCAATACGCAAATCGGCAAGGAATGCATCACAATATATTGCTGTATTGCCCCTCCAAAGGTCTCTGCACAGCCCTGGTTATGTCTATCTAGAAACAGGAGCACCATGGCAGAGGGAAAGTGCCACAAAAAAAAAAAGTATAAGACACATTTTCCGGCAGACTACACGAAAGTGTACCCCTGTCTTATATATGCAGGGCCGCGGGAAGTAATTTTGAACAGGGGGTGCTGTGAATTTTTTTTTTTTTTTTTTTTTTTACAAAAAACCTATGAGCCTATAGGCCTATTTAAAATACATTTTAAAAATATATACATTGAGATTTACTACTTTATTGTCATATACACTTCAGTGCACAGCCAGCCAGGGTCTGAAACACACAGACATCAGTTCTCAGATATGCGCAATGCGCTATTAATCTGAAGCAGAATCAAAAATAATAGTTTAAATAATAGTTTAATAATCGAAAAAAACGAAATAATTACTTTCATTACAATTTCAGATAGCCTATATATACATGCAACTCATTTAGATACAACAAATAATATTACAACAAAATATAATATTAATCAAACTTCACAATAACGCTAAAACAATGCAATCGATTTGGTCAGCTGGCTTGAGTCACTGCACGTTTATGTCACACGCAACTCTATTAACTCCAAAATCTTTTTACGCACACCACAAGGAAATAATCTCTGACTATTTAAGCAATTTGTTTATTGAACAGTTCTCCACATCCATTACGCAAAGAACACACGCACAGTATAAAGCTTTCTGTCTCCATCTCCAACCTTTTTACACAAACCACAAGGAATCTCCGACTATTTAATAGGGCTGGGTAAAAAATAGATTTTTCGATTAATCGTTTTTTAAAATGTGGTCGATTCAAAATCGATTCTCAAAGGCCATGAATCGATTTATTTTCCGTATTTATTTCCGCATACATTGAACGTAAGATTAGCGTTAATCTAATTACAAATCTCCTCCACTAGATGCCACCCTCTTATCTGCCTTGTGCGATGTTACCAACGAACCTATCATTCATTCATTCAGTTTAAAGCAGTGGTTCCATTTTCTGCAATGTGCGTCAGGTCATGCTCCCGTTCGCGTCTTACAGACTGCATCTTAAAGCCTCTTATACTTTCTGCGTCCTCGAGTCCGCTATGCAGGCTTGATGTAAACATCGCCATCGGAGAGTGTGTACCGAGTCTGAGCAGAGCAGACAACCGCGCGGACAGGTGCGCGTGGTCAGTAGTCTTCAAAAGCACAATTGCACATGTTCAGGCAGTGTGAAGAATCCCATTGCCAATCGAACTAATCGTGCCGGGCTCGGGCTTGTGCGGTAAATGAGCGGTCATGTAATGTTTCGATTAGCGCGAGAAATATGCGAAAATGTATGCTGAGTAGTTGAAACGGAGGCTTGCTTCTGACGATTACGTTTTGGTAGCACCAGCAACTAAAGCAAAGTCTGAGGTTTGGAAAAGTTTTGACCTTGTTTATAATGAGAATAATGAGTGAATAATGACGCACCATCAGTGAGCGCAGGAACGCGCTGAAGACATCTACAGTGGATTCAGTGATTTTCCTCCACATAAACACTTAAGCCTTACCTAATCTTGGTGAGTAAATGTTTTTCAAATAATAACTAAATATTACTTGAGTCTTAAATGCATAATGTAGACAGAGTAGGCTATATAAGCTAATGTTGGCATTATTATTTTATTATGTCAGCTGCTATGGCGAAGCAAATCCGGCAGAGCCTTTATATTAATTCATTTCGTTATTGCCAAATACCCATCTTAATTTATAATTTATCTTAATTAAATTTTTTAAGAAAGACTTGTTTTTATTGGTGCGTTGGCCTATTTATATGCTAAATGAGCCTATACCTTAGGGCTATTTATAGAGTGCTGAGATGTTACGATGTTACAGAGGACTTATTTTATTTCTTTGTTCAAACTTCAAAGTGGCCTATTACGTTAGTCATGTATAAATTATGTTAAATTATGTATAAATGACTCATTCCTGACAAAAGGCAAAAGAGCTGTGTGCTGCGCACATTTGAATAATGTCGGGTTGTAAATGGGTTCGGGCTCTTAAAAAGCTGTCAATCAAAATGTACGTGTCGGCTCGGGACGTGTCGGGCTTATATTTTAAGGCCCGATTACATCTCTAATAGAAAATCGAATCGAAAATCGAAATCGAATCGAGGATCGAAATAGAATCGATTTGAGAGCTTGTGAATCGAAATCGAATCGATCTGGAACATCTGAATCGATACCCAGCCCTACTATTTAAACGTTATTTAACGGTTCTCCACAACCATTACACAAAGAACACACGAACGAAATAATACTCTCCATCTCCATCCCCACCACCTTAAAAAAATACTATAGTGTACTACTTACAATTGCTTGGCTAGTCAAAGCTGATCCCACACTTGTTGCCAAAAAAATAAATGTTACAAGCGCGTTACAAATATTTTAATAGGCCTAAATTTTTTTTTATCTCCCTCTCGTCACTAGGGGGTGCTGCAGCACCCCCAGCACCCCCACTTCCCGCGGCCATGTATATATGTAAAACATAATGACAGTCTTGCTCAAGCATTGCCCATGGGAGGTTAAATTATTGCAAAAGGCATGTTGAGGTGAGTTGACAAGTTTCATTTCATCTGCATATTATTCAGGCTAGTTGCCAAGGCTACATGAAAACGACAAACTCTTTAGACCTGTTTAAAGTTGCAATGGAAAATAAATAAAAGCAGTTTACATAAATTGTATAAGCAGATTATATAAATAGTAAAAGTAATCTACATATTTAAACATAAATAACGAATAATTACATAGGCCTATAGCTTATAGAAATAATATTTTATGCTATATCTTTTAGGGACCACAACATGTTAGGGAGGCTAAGCGCAGGGAAGTTCTCCCATTCAGATAGGCAAAGTCTCACTGAGAAGGTGACTACAGCTGAGATGTATTTCCTTCCTTTTTTTGTTGAGGGGGGGGGGGGGTGTCTTCGGAATACCTCCCTGAAATGACTTTTTGCAGGTTGGGATGTCTGATTTAAAAAGCTGCATAGGATAGACTGCATAATTATTGATTCCCATGGAAGAAAGCAGCATTAAAAACTTATTTTAAATGTGGCATAAGAAGTATAATTTAGTTTATTTTTCCAAAAGAATATATACATATATATATATATATATATATATATATATATATAGAGAGAGAGAGAGAGAGAGAGAGAGAGAGAGAGAGAGAGATTGATATTGATATTGATATTATATAAATAATATAACCATATATTATTATTTTTTTATTTAGTGGATGATGCTATTTCTTCATGATGCATTTAAAAAAAAAACTAAAAGTAAAAATATATGTTATTTAAAATAATTTATTGAGACAAAATAATTATGAAATGTTGAAAATTATGAAATTGTTATTTTAAAATATTAAATTATTATTATTATTATTATTTAACCAGTTAAATTATAAAGATTGGATGCACTGCCATGTAATGCAAAAAAATTTCCAAACATATTTTTGTAGTTGTTGCATTAATTCTCTCAGTCTTTCTCTTTTGACTGCTTAAAGATGGCGGCCAGGCTAGATCTGCAGGACAAGAGTTTGCACCGCGTTCATGCAGAACTGTGTTTCCTCTTCTGACCTGTCGCTCTTTGAGCTTTACATCACCTCTCTGAATTCTAATTGCCTGGTGAAGGTCAGTGTGCCCAGTCTCAACTTTAACCAGGATGTGCAACGGACTGCAGGTCAGGGCTTCACTGTGACTCTCCCCAAAACAATTGAGCTGTCTGGCACCAGGAGGTCTTCATTCAGGCATCTGATGACATAACGGTTTCCTTGCTAAACTCAAAGCAGTTCACGGTGGATACGTCCCTGGTCTACCCCATGAACAAAAGGGGTACTGAATATTTTGTGTTCACCCCCACCAGCTCCCCTCCATCCATGCTGAAGGAGTCTGTTCCTTCGAGTGGTCCGGTTCAAAGGACATTTGTACAGTGCTGGCAGTAAACAAGTTGTGGTTATGGATCCTTTTGAAAATCCATAAATTCAAAGCCAAGGAGATCTTACGGGAACACACATACATTCACAGCTTCACACTCAACCAAGAGTACAAAATCCAGTTTCCAAATGGTCTCAACATTGTTGCTGACAATGGAATCCAGGTGTTTTTCTGTTTAATGGTGTTCAAACATCCCATGGTGTCATATATGACCCGTTTCTTATAAATGTTCTGCCCAACGACCAGTTTTGTTCTTCGTATGCGCTTGATGGGATAGCTGGCTTTGACATTCAAGCTCTTCTGATTGTTTCTACCAAAGAACAAGCAGTGATTCATTTTGATAGCTTGCCTTTACCTGGAAACCTTCAGTGGAGGGTCATTAAAACTGTGAGTACTCTTAAGACTGAGCTGGTTTACCAACCTGGGGCAGGTGGGCACAAATTAACCCATCCAAATGCTTCTTTTGGAGTCTATAGTGTGGGAAAACAGCAAGTGAATGGGTACGGAGCCCCAGCTGCATGCATTGATCCAGGTACGTCAATGAAAAATTCTTCCTTCAGTTTTAAAACATATGTGTTGGTGCAACCAGTCTGAAGCTAAGAAAATCCCTATCCAATAATGTATTTTTAAATGAGTAAGACAGTAGTCTTAATTACAGCAGAATAATTAAATGTTCCGATTTTGGTAATAGCTTAACTGACTCTATGTTTATGCTGCTTAAAATGTAATGTATATCTTCTCCATTTGTAGTAGAATTCCTAGCACGTCACTGTTGTAGTGAGGATGAGGAGTGCCAGATGATGTGTGAAGAAACCTTTTGGAATCTGTTGGACAACAGGTGACCCTCACTATAGCACATTTGACTGGCATTATTTTGACTTCATGAGCACTTGGACTTATGCTGTCACCAGGAACTGCCAGCAAAATAATAGTCTTCCTGCTTATGAGGTCCTGGCTAAAAAACGTCTCCCAGTTCATGACAGATATAAAAATATTTTACCTGCAATAATAAAACAATTGGTAATCATAAATATAAAATAACACCCTATGGAAAAGTTTTATCAAAATGTATTTACATTAAAAAGCACTTTCATTCTGTGTTTCTTATGTAGGTGGATGGTTTGTGATTTTATCTTCTTTTGACCATCATGATGGTTGAGTGAAGGTGAGACAGAGTTGCTATGCTGGAAACTGACTTTGGTATGCGTCTCTTTTATCTGGGGCACGGAGTGCTGATCTGCGTCTGACCAGTAGTTACTATGAGCTGTGTGTGGCCTGTGTGGTAATTTCAACGGTAACGGTGGAGATGAGCTGAGAGACCCTGCTGGAAACCTTCTGCCCAGTCTGTACCAGAGGGCAAAGAGCTGGAGAGCAGAAGACAGTATCACCTCAGTGTGTCATGATGCATACGAGACCGACTGCTCTGCTTGCCCTCCTGATCAACGTGCCCTCTACGAAACAGACATTTCTGTGGTGTCCTGACATATATAGGCCAGAATGTGTTTAGTGCATGTCATGCTAAAGTGTACCCACAGGTGTTCCAGCAAAGCTGTGTGTACGATCTCTTCTTCAATTACGGAGACCGAAAACTTCTCTGTCAGGCTCTGGAGACATACGTCCAACAGTGTCTTCAAGAGGGTGTCGTTATTACAGATTGGAGAGAAAGATTTAATTGATGTATGTTTGTTTAAACTCTCATAGAGCATATGTTTGTATGCTTAACTTTAACCATGGACCTCTTCTTGTTCTTTTACAGCTATGAGTTGCCCACCCAACAGTCATTATGAGGCCTGTCCGTCTTCGTGTCCAGCAACGTGTCCATACCCAAATCAGCAGCCGAATTGCACTGATACCTGTGTGGAAGCCTGTGAGTGTGACAGTAGATTGTCCCACCAATCAATGTGGCTGCTTCTACGAAGGTGGCTACTGCCAGCAAGGCCAAACTTTCTTGGCAGATGAGCAGTGCCATTGGCTTTACGCATGTGACAGTAACTTAAGTGCTTTGGTGTGTCGTTATTCGTCCTGTGCTGTCTGTGAGAGCTGTACAGTTAATGGAAGTCGCAGCTGCCAACCACTGAATGCACTGTATGCATAGGCTCATTAGACCCACATTATCACACATTCGAACGATTCCATTTTGAGTTCCAGGGCACGTGTATGTACCTGTTAGCAGCCCTGTGCATTGATAATATGAGTCTTGTACCTTTTAATGTGACAGTGATACCACTTCCTGTCAGTTCTGATCTATAATAATAATAAAAAAATCACACCCTGGCATTCATAGTATGTGTCTGGGACAGAGCTGGCAGGTTGCTGCAGCAGCTGGCTTTTCCTCAGCCGGTTGTCTTAGTGCTGGATGCTCAACCTGCAATGCGAACCAAAGAGAGAATGCCCAGCGCTATTGTGAGATCATCACAAACCGGACAGGGCCTTTCAGAGAATGTCATAAGCAGATCGATCCTGGAGCTTACCAAGAGAATTGTGCTGTGCGATGCAGTGGCAGCCTACGCATCCACATGTCAGAGTCAAAATATCAATGGTCCACTCGTGGAGAAATGCCACTTTCTGCCATGAATAACTAACTATATATTTTTTTTTTTAAGATTATGCATGTGATAGAGCTGGAGGAGGGTTGGTGAATTTTTCTGTGTACACACAGAATGAGCAGGTTAGAAACACAAGGGTTTCGAACATCAAGAATTTGACTGTGACCATCTACAACCTGATAATGAGCATCAGACGAGGTGAACTCTCGAGAGTCGTCGTAAGTCTTCATCTAGTTTGGCCTTGTTTTTGTTTTCTGTCTTCTTATTTAGCCAGAATGCACTGAAATTGACAAAAATGGACAGTAAAGTATAATGTCGTTGTGGAAGGTTTCCATTACAGATAAATGCTGTGTTTCTTATTTAGCGTAGAAAAAAAAGATCTCTGTTTTGTATGGAAACCCTTGTTCCCTGATGGATCGAGTGCAAACTCTGAGTGCAAGGTTTGTGCGTAGGACTCGCACTGAGCACAACAGAGACAGGTTGGGGTCTCCTTATTGGAAGAGGATAACTTGTAATGTTAGCACCTGATCCTGGAAAGTAGTTGAGGGAACCTTGGGCACATATCCAGGCAGAGGTCTCAGGACAAAGTGAGAGTCTGTCCCCCACCCTCTTGATAGAAGTGAGCGCAATCAGGAGGGCCGTCTTCATAGAAGGTGCCTCTGAGGAACCTTATAACCAGATCGTGCTTCCCCACAGTGCCTCCCACAGTGTCATGGTTAGCTGCAATCGTGGCAATGTACACCTTAAGTGTAGAAGCAGACAGGTGCCTGTCCAGCAAGCAGCTCTGGGTCTTTTGGCAAATACATTTTTGGCAATAGGATTAGCATGGCCCAAACACTGAATACAATGCTCATGCTGTTCGTCTTTTGAGATGTGCCAACCTCAACCAGAAACACACAGACAGAAAGGCATGATGAAACACACAATTTCACCCGTGTAGCTCTTTCAAAGATATTGTACTCTTTTAGAGGAAATTTTCCCAGGGGGAAAAACTTCTCCATGAGAGATGCTGCATTCAGCTCCGAAAAATAGAACAAGTGAGCAGATACCAAGCTGTCCTATTTATACCCATATGTCGGGGCTGTGGCCTGCTATGCAAATTCTGCACACACAATTTCATTAGCCTTACCTCAAAGATGTCAGAGGTGTTTGAGCTTCCAAGAGCGACCCCTAGTGTCATACACTCAACAATGTAATAATCAACATATACTAAAAAGCATATTCAAATAGGATAATTATTTCAAATGGCAAAAACTTATTAGCATATTAGAAGAATAAAGTAAAATAAAAATTTTCAATTAAGATTTCTTAAAAATAAACATTCCAGCAAGATTTAAGTGGGCAGTGTTTATTTATTTAATTTCATTTATTTATTTATTTATTCATTTATTTATTTTTGAACAAGACAAACAGGTTGTGAACTAATAAATCTGAAAGTGCATATGCTGTTACTACGGATACAAAAATATTTTATTAAATTTATTTTTATATGACTTACAGTACAAAGTACTTAGTACAATGTTAAATCCAGAAACTTAAATCTCAGCCGTCATTTTCATACCAACTTAAATAATGATTTACCAAAAACAGTATGTATGTATATATATATATATAAAGCAGACATTTATTCATTGTAAAATGTCTTCCATTTTAAACACTAAAGATTAATAGGAGGTAAACTGAAGGCTTTTCTGAACTATCATTGATCACTTGTTTATGTTTAATGCATCTGTAATGGTGTGTCACCACAAATCCTGCTTATAAGCCATTTCAGAATAATACAGTTCATTTTTTATTTGAACTATAGAAACTGAACACTCCTTACAAAACACCACTTACTTGCAAAATTAAAGAAAGAATTAAAGAAAGAAAAGAAAAATCGTCTAATTTCTGGTCTTTGCAAACGGATGGATGAACTTGAATCGTGGAGAAATAAGGTTGGAATTTTGTTACTCACATCATGTCACTGTCTGCAGCTATGAGGGTGTTGTCTGTTTTAAAACTCAGCCCAATTAGAAAATGTAACAATAAAGCTATATTTCCAGTAAGACAGGTTATAGCAATTTGAATGCATTATTTGCTGAAAACAGAACATGTACTTTCACTTCGTGAAAAAAAGCTCGGGTAAAACTGTGGGTAAGTTCAATTTATTACGTTTTTAAATATTACAGTATGTAAATGAAATAGATTGTGAAATATACATATAAAAAATAAGTGAATCTCCCTCCGAAGAAATAAAGCCTGTTTCCCTGTTGTGCATTCAAACGGACGATTAGTTTATTTTACTTTTAGTTTCTTTATTTTAAGCGCAAGCTGAATCGTCTTGAACCCTCAGAGCTCGCTTTAGACACATGTTAATTGGCTGTAAGTGTTTTTTGTAGGCCTATATCTTTTGGTTTTGTATATCTTTTCTCCTCCTCTCTTAAAGTGGTTTTAAAACGTGGTGCACAAACTACGTGGTGTTAAACATTTCCATACGTGCTAGCATAAAATGTAGCTGCATATTTACTAGGCTGGTTGTCTGTCATATTAACACCTATATAGAGAGAAAAAAGTGCCAAAATTCAAAAAGCTGTATTAAGATATTATGTGTATATATATATATATATATATATATATATATATATATATATATATATATATATATATATATATATATATATATATATATATATAAATAAAATTATTGTATCACTACCATAACTCTTGTCATGTCTATTTTATAAGAGCTTTAGGCTTATAAAATAAAACCTAAATAGAATGCCAACATAAAATGTAAAAATGTTGTCACACAAGTTCAATAACAGTGGATTACAGTGTGTTTGTAAAGGCTGAAGTTTGTTGTTTTAAACTTGCTCAACAGGTGATGGGTTAGGCTGTTCAAAGAGAAAAATCTTTGGTATATTAAACGTATTAATTAAACATATAATTTATATTTAGATACATTTTAAAAACTTGTTTTAAATATTTTATGAAAGTCATTTTAAATCACTGCTGTATATAAAATGCATTTCTAACTGAAACCCTTTTTTTTCCTGTAGCCCAGTAACATGAGTTTTTCAGAACAAGTGACTGTGATTTAAAGTAAACTGCAATGGACCCTTTACTGCAAAGTGAAATTCCTGCACTCGAGTAAGCATACAGAAAGAAAGAAAAAAATTCAAATTTGAGAAGTCAGGTTGATTAACAGTTAATTTTGAACAGATTATTATGCTTTTTTTCCTTATTATTATAAATGAAGTCAAATTTGCACTATTACAGGCATCAGATATTAGACTCTGAAGTGCCCAGTGTGTCCAGGAAGAATGACGCATTTAATAAACTGTGTGTTGAATTGAAAGATGACAACGCTTCTGAAGACCGGTACATTTATAGACAATCTTTTTTCACTCACTCACTTCCTCTTCCGAAAATGTAATCTCAAAATAATATAAAAACAGATATTTAACAAGTTTAGTGGAGAAACACATACAAATATAATTATGACTGTGAATCAGTAAAAATGAATAAATCATTTCCTGTTATTAATCTCAACTTAATTTTAGATGCAATCAATCATATTTAATATTAAATTTGTAATAATAAATATATTAATTTGTAGACATTTATTTATGCTTTTTTTAGTTTTTCAGAAATGTAATTATTTCACTAATATCTCATAATTTATGTGGGAATTATGTAAAACTATTAAGTTTACATTGCAAGTAATATGTGTGATTGTTACTTATTGTTACAGTTTTTCTGAACGTGGTATTTTTTGTTTAGTTTTGTTTGGATTTAAGTGCTGTATATGAAGTATAATCTATTCTCTGTTTACAGGCAGAAGAGATATGACTCACCAGAGTCCAGCTGTGTGTCCATGAGCAGTGACACATCAAAGGATCTGCCACTTGCTTCTAAATGTGTCCACAGTTCTGAACACAGGTATATTTATAGATAGGACAAACATGCATCAATGAATAAAATTGCTCATGACATAACAATTGCACATATTTATTTCAGAAATATAGATTTGAGGCAGGCTAAGTCCCGACAGAGAGTTTTAAGTTTAATGAATGTATTCAGAGCACATAGTTGTTGCTGTTTTTATAAATGAAGTAAAAACTGCACCTTTACAGGGAGAACACATCGGACTCTGTAGACCCCAGCTGTTTGTCCTTCAAGAGCAACGCATCAAAGGAACTGTATAATGAATTCAACGGTGGCAGCATTTCTGAAGACAGGTACCTTTATGGACAATCTTGTGTCACTATCACTTCTTATCTCTCATTAAAATGTCAAAATTATATAAAAACCTATTTTACACGTAATTATAACTCATTAAAAAAAAAAGCATCATTAATAATTTACTGTTGCAACGTATTGTTGCAACGTATAATTTACTGTTGCAACGTTAGATGCAGTTAATAACACATTTAAATTTGTAATAAATACATGTAATGGTAATTAAATGTTAATTAATTATTTTGCTAATATTTTAATTTGTTAAATCAAATATTTGAATTGACATGGTGTGACACATGTGGAAATGATCTAAATCTTTATTAAGATTGCAAATTAAATGTGCGATTGCTTATTAGGGGACGAGCATTGACACCTACTGTTTTCACTGGCATTAATATTCTTCTTCTTATATTTCTACCACGATTGAGTCTATGGAAGCCCATAGAACCACTTACGGGAAAGTTGTGATATTTGGGACACTGATAAAGGACAGTCTAAACCATAACCATAGCAAATTTTGGGGTCTCTAAACTCTCCAGCACCACCACTTGTCCAAAACTTTACTCATGTTTATGATAATGACTTATGAACCATAAAAATAAACAATTCCTCTGAATCCTTGACTCATGCCAAGTCGAATTAACACAAAAAATAAAATAACATTTTTTAAAGGTTTAGTTTTTTCGCTATTTATATAAATAGACTGTTTGTCTGATTCTCAACTAAATTGGCTCAGTTCATCTTCAAATCATGCTCTCAAAAAGATATGGAATTCAAGTGGATACTTCAAACCATTCTCGAATAACACGTGAACAAATTTGATGAAAAGCACACTAAAATGGATCTGAGGCTGCATCTCTGCAACAGTGTGGTGTATTGAGACCAAACTGGGTTTGTTTTATACCAAGCATGACATGAGAGTACCTGCAGTGTTTCGGCGCTGTGCCACCCAGTGGTCAGAAGGTATGAAAAAAACCATCTGAACTTCTGAATGGTTTGGCCAAAAATCAGAAAACTGGTTTCTTTAGATTAGGTTTTTTAGATTTAGAATAACATCATACCGAGTTTATTGATACCCAATTTTCCCATGTCATCCATTTTGGCCATCGGCCATTTGTAATGTTGTTTTTTTTTTTTTTTTTTTTTTTATTAAAATGCTATATTTTCAAACATATTGACATATCGTTATGAATCTTGGTATGGGTCATCAATAATATGTCCTAAAGGAGCCTGAGATGTTTTGAGCCAGTGTCACCTAGTGGTATAATCAAACATTCACATGCTTATATCTTCGGGTGTAGTCAACTTATTTTCAGGAGAGACACTTTTTTAGACTCCTGAATCCTTGGCGAGTCCAGCAATAACAAACATGTCAGGTTTTGCCTTATAGGTTTGTGAAACATTGCATTTTGGCGCTTATAAAACATGTGCCAATATCTTAGAAACCTTAACTCCGATCGACACAAAACCACCATAGGAAATATGAGAACATAGCATGCCTGGCTAAACGTTAATGCCAAATTGTCAAAATATTGATATTAAGTGGCAAAAAAAATGCAAACAAAGTCGTCCATCAGTATTTTTTTCTCTTTTCATAAAAATTTCTATAACTCCAAAACAAAATAAGATATTTTTCACCAAATTTGACACAAATATGAATGGGCACACTCTAAGGACACATACAAAATGTGGTGGGACTGTGCCTCTTGGTGGCGCTATAATTGAACAAAACATGAAATTGACATTGACCACAATAGATTATTATGATATAGAATGCTATATTATTCGAGTGCATTGGTGTACAATTACTAAACTTTGTATGTATCATCGAGACCATAACCTCAAACAGTTTTAAAACAGCTGATGCATTTCTGTGCATTTTGCCTATTGTAATGGGATTGGTATTAATAGAATCCTTGGGTCATGTTGAGTAATAAGTGTTGCCATTGTTAGCCAAACTTCCTGTCTTCCATTTTGATTCTATTACTACTTTTTGGATCTCTTCCTAGACCGCTGGTTTGATTTTTACCAAATTGAATAATATTATCTTCAGACCATGCTGACAAAAAGTTATGAATTTTGAGTTGATAGACAAAACCCTTTATGCATACCACAGCAATGAATTTAAGGCATGATGCCAAAATGACACTTGAGGCTGTATCTCAGCAATTGTTTGACATACTGACATCAAACTTTATGTGTGCCATTGCCAACTCACACAGAACCCAGCACATCAATTTGATAACAGTGCCACCTATTGGTCAAATGTGATAAGCAATAAATCATGTTACTAGAGGTTGTATTTGGGATTTTTCTGCCTTTTTGACTAAAGTTATCCTTAAATGGCTTCAATTACTAATTTGTGCAGTTGGTCTGATGCTTGCTTCTGTAGTGCTTGACCCCGTAACTGCTGCGTGCAGCTATCTTTGTTACTGTTATTCTGAACAGTCTATTAAAGTTTATTGTTTATTTACTGTTTTATATGAAGTATAATATTTCCATTTACAGGCAGAAGATATCAGCAGTGTCCAGCTGTGTGTCCATTAGAAGTGAAAACCACCTGTCATCGTCTGTTAAACAATATAAACACAGGTAAATTTACAGATAGGACAAACATGTATCAATGATTATACATTATGTAACAAATATTTTTCACACATAAAATAAAATGGCTGCTATGATTACTGCACTGTTTTCCAAAATGTTATTTATTGCATGAAGGAAATATGTGCTTTGCTTCAGTTTTTAGTCAACAGGGAACATCAGATTCAGCACAGCTGTGTGTCTTTAACCATTTAATGGTCTATGAACATTCAGATTAATTAAATATATATATATATATTACAAAACTGTACATTTCAGCATTTCATTATTTGTTTACATAAATTATTTTACTATTTTATCCTTACAGCTTTTACATCAGTATTTATTTAGAAACTATCTACAAATAATGTATAAATAAATATTTGTTTAAACAAACAGTAATTGCTAGTTAAATGTGAAGCAAACATACTAACAACAGCTGTTTTAAATAAAACTTTATTAGGTCTGATGCATATTTGTAGTTTTCTGGATATTTAGTAACTCTGTCTATGCTTCCTAAATCTATTACTCTAGGTTAACAAAGCAGGAAAGAATGGACTTAAGCAGTGCTGTGTCCATAAATGAGTATGATTCCCAGGAATCTGCATACACACAGTGCAAGTAAGGCATCTGACACATGAGGAATACTTAAAATTATCAAATAAAAGTCTTAATAATGTTTTATTTTTGCATAATACATCACAAGTCTTCAACATATATACAGTACATTTACATATGAGTGATGTGTGATTATTTACATTTTGCAGAATTCAACTCCAAATGAAATTGACGAAAAAATGTAAGTTTTTACATGAAGGAACAGAACAGCAAGGAAGTCCAACACTCCTAAATGAGATCTATACTGAGCTCTACATCACAGATGCTAAAGAAATAACTGAAGAATGTGAGATCAGACAGATTGAAATGGCAGCTTTAAAATTAGTGACAGAGGATAGGTCAATCAACTGCAATGACATTTTCACCCTTTTACCTGGACAAAACCAGCCCATCAGAACTGTGCTGACTAAAGGATTCGCTGGGATTGGAAAAACAGTCTCCGTGCAGAAGTTTATTTTGGACTGGGCTGAAGGGAAAGCAAATCAGGACGTCCACTTCATATTTCCACTTCCTTTCAGAGAGCTGAATTTGATAAATGACAAAAAGCTCAGTCTTTTAGATCTTCTCCAAGTTTTTTTCCCTGAAACAAAGGAAATTGACATTTTCAGTGATAAATATAAAGTGTTGTTTATCTTTGATGGTCTAGACGAATGCCGTTTTCTCTTAGATTTTCCCAGCAATGAGAATCTACAGGATGTAAACAAAGAGACATCAGTAGACGTGCTGCTGACAAACCTCATTGTGGGGAATCTGCTTCCCTCTGCTCTCATCTGGATCACCTCCAGACCAGCAGCAACTGATCTCATCCCCTCTGATTGTGTCCATCGAGTGACAGTGGTACGAGGCTTCAATGACCCTCAGAAATTGCAATACTTCAGAAAGAGAATCAGTGATCAGATCCTGGCTGAGAAAATCATCTCACACCTGAAGTCATCGAGGAGCCTCTACATCATGTGTCACATCCCAGTGTTCTGCTGGATCTCATCCACAGTTCTAGAGAAGATGTTGAGTCAAGCAGAGAGTGGAGAGATTCCCAAGACTCTCACTCAAATGTTCACACACTTTCTGATCATTCAGATCAGAATCAAACATGAAAAGCACTATGAGAAATACCTGAAAGATGAAGACATGATCCTCAAACTGGCAAAACTGGCTTATCAGCAGCTTGTGAAATGCAGTGCTATCTTCTATGAAGAAGATCTGAGAGAATGTGGCATCGATGTGACAGAAGCATCAGTGTACTCGGGGTTGTGCACTCAGATCTTCAGAGAGGAGTTTGGGTTGGATTCAGGGAAAATCTACTGCTTTGTTCACCTCAGCATTCAGGAACATCTGGCTGCTATGTATGTGCATCACACCTTCACAACACAGAACTGTAATGTGTTACACCAAATTACTGAACCATCTCAAGAAGGAACATATACACAGATTCCAATATTTGACCTGCATCAGAAAGCTGTTGATCAGACCTTACAAAATAAAAATAGACACCTGGGCCTATTTCTTCGCTTTCTTCTGGGCTTCTCGCTTTATTGCAATCAGACTCTTTTAAAAGTCCTTCTGTCACAGACAGAACCCACAAGCCACAATTTAGAGAAAACAGTCGAATACATCAAGAAGAAGATAGAGGAAAATCCCGACCCAGATAAATTCATCAGTCTGTTCCACTGCCTTAATGATCTGGGTGACAGTTCACTAGTGGAACAAATTCAGCGTTATCTCAATCGAAGAGCTCTTACCACAGCCAAATTAACCACTTTACAGTGGTCAGCTGTCGTGTTTGTTCTTCTGACTTCAGAGAACTTGGATGTCTTTGAATTGAAGGCATTTGCCTGGAAAACCAACTGTGCACGAATGGTGCGAGTTCTTCGGCATCTTGTGCCTGTGGTTAAAGCATCCAAATCAGTTCGGTATGTCATAATGACAATGCATTTATGCAATTCCACGATACAAAATGTCTTACATTTTAGTTTATATCAATTGATTTAGTTTGAAATAAAGCCTTATCAATTTTGCAATTTTTCATAGACTTGCTCATTGTGGATTGACACCAAAGTGCTGCCATCCTCTGGCCGAAGCTCTTGCCTCTGAGTCTTCATGTCTAATGGAAATGAAACTGAATGGAAATGAATTAAAAGATGCAGGAGTGAAGATGCTCTCTGAAGGACTGGGAAATTTGAATTGCAAACTACAGAATCTCGGGTAACGGTTCTTATTTGATGCATAAGCCTACATATATATATATATATATATATATATATATATATATATATATATATATATATATATATATATATATATATATATATATATATATATATTAGCAAGTACTTAAATGTGCATACTGTTGGTTCACTTTTAATGAAGAAGTGAAAAAACATTTGATCTTGCTTGAACTAAGAGCTACATTTTATTGTTTTCTCTGCAGGTTAAATGATTGTGGTGTCACAGGTGAAGGCTGTGTTGCTCTGGCTTCAGCTATCATATCAAACCCCTTACACCTGAGAGAACTGGATCTGTCATTTAATGAACTAGGAGATATAGGAGTACAGTGTCTGTCTGATGGACTAAAGAATCCTCTATGTAAATTAGAGAAACTGAAGTATGATCTCTTTGGTCATTGTGTTGACAGAAGACTTAAGTCTGCCCACAATAGACCTACACACAAATAAGTTTGTCATTGTTCTGTCTGCAGGCTGAGGAAATGTCATGTAACAGGGGAAGGTTGTGCTGCTCTGGATTCAGCTCTGGCATCAAACCCCTCACACCTGAGAGAGCTGGATCTGACTAAAAATAATGTAAGAGATGTGGGAGTGAATTGGCTGTCTGTCACTCTTATGAATCCTAAATGTCAACTGAAAATTCTGAGGTATGAACTCATCTAGTCTGCTCAAGTGGTTACTGGTAAACTGTTCTGTGTTTTATGCATAAAACAGGTGAAAGATCTATCTTTGTTGTGTCTGTAGGCTTATGGAGTGTGGTGTCACAGATGAAAGTTGTGCTGCTCTGGCTTCAGCTCTGAGATCAAACCCCTCTCACCTGAAAGTACTGGATCTGTCTGGGAATAAACTGGGAGACTCTGGAATTAAGCTTCTTTCGAAAGGACCAAAGTATCCTGCTATTGGCCTTGAACAATTGTGGTATGAAAACTTTCCTGGGTTACACATTACCTGTCCCCAAGTACAGTGTATTCTAATAAATGTCTCTGTGCAGGCTGACTGGTTGTGGTATCACTCACAAAGGTTGTGGTGCTCTGACTTTGGCTCTGACATCAAACCTCTCGGAGCTGAAAGAGCTAAATCTGTCTAACAATCTCATAGGAGACTCAGGGCTGAAGCTGTTTTCTGAAGTACTGCAGAGTCATCACTGTAAACTGCAGACACTCGGGTAGAGTCACATAACTTCACAAACTCAAACTCAAAAATAACAAATCTGTCTGAGTCCTTAACTGTGAGGATGTGTTTTTGTTTCTCCTGCAGGTTGAATGATTGTGGTATCACTGATGAAGGTTGCGAGGCTCTGATTTCTGCTCTGACATTAAACCTCTCAAACTTGAGTAAGCTGCATCTGTCTGGGAATAAAATTGAAAAGTCAACAGAGGATCGCCTCTTAGCTCTCAGGGGACATCCAGATAATAAGCTGAAAAAAGTCAAGTGAGTTTTAAGTTTTAATGGGATAGTTCACCTAAAATGATTTTTCAAAAACCATTTACTTACCAAAACCTGAACATTTCGTATCCTGCATGCAAGTACTATTTTAAAGAAAGCTACCCTTTCATAAAATTATTAATAATATTAATTTACATTGTTTTTTGCATTTTAAACAGCATTTAAATGTCAAAGTAGTCATACATCCCTTGAGCTTTATTGCAATCCTTTCTAAGCCATCACTTTATCTGTGAGGAACAGACTTTAGTTAAGCAGTTATTTGTAGATTTATTCTCTCATTATCTGTATACTCATTATCAATTATATATTGGAGAGATGTAATTTATTTGTTACTTGTCTTTGCTTTTCTTTCAGTCTATCCAATTGCAGATCTGAATCTTACTCAGAGTATTGAGACATCAGGAGCAACAATGATCCTGCTGCACAATTAAACATGAATTACTACTCATATTTGACAGGCTGACACAAGATCCACCTCGCCCTTGTGAATAAGCACTGAACTTTTCAGCATTCATTCTTTTACTTTGAACAATCTATTATTGGGTGATTTTTTTTTTTTTTTTACATCTCTAGTAACACATTTGAAACATGAAATATTAAAGTACAAAAAATGCTATAGTATTTTCCTGTATATAACATACTCCAATAGGCCTAATCTTTGACAATAATGTTTTACATTTATGTTTTTACAGCACTGAAATAAATGTGTACAGTGTGCTTAGTAGATGCTGACATTAGGCTTGTTTGAGATGCGACTTGCCTCGCCTGAAATGTAGGCGAAAGTAGGCGGCTGCAGTAAGGGGAGGGGTCAAAAAAGAACTTTAAAGTCGGACACTTCCTGAATCTCGCTGTGACTGCAAATGTTTTCAATGGAGGAGAAGATCGCCTTCGCGTATTTTATCGCAGGTGAAGTGGATGTAATTAAAATACCACTGTTTTGTCATCAATTGCATCAATTCCTTTTTTCTGCTGAGCACAAAGGAGGAAATTTAGAAGAATGTTTGCAAACAAGCGGGTTTCTGTCACCATTTCACGACCATAGTAGTTTTCCATACTATGCAAGTCAAAGCTGTTTTATAGAAACATTCTTCAGAATCTCTACCCTTGTTTTAAGCCAAACACTGGTGCATTTGTCATATAGCTACTGAGCAACACCACATGCATTCACAGCAGTTAACTCAGCGCTCTCTAATTTACAATTAGAAAAATTGTAAAAAAAGCTATGTTTTATTTGCACGCTGCTCTGACTTGTGCTTTTTCTGAGCGCCGCATACACCCAACGAGAGTATGTGTGTGAAGCGGTGTGATTCTGACTGGAGCGAGGAGCAGATTTTTTTTAAAGTCGGAGCGTCGTGGTTCTCACTCGCTCCAAGTGCGCTCCACCACCGCTCCATCACGAGTATAATAACCGATCGGGAAGTTAAAGGCTAATTCTCAAGGAGTTTGTCTGTTACTTTTACAGAATATTTTCGGGTTAAAGCATGTTTTAAACAGATTAAGCACATTCATACACAGTCGCTTTTGCAATAATGCATTAAAAAAAGTAGTAATCTTACAGTGCTACTTCATCTGTATCTGATTTTGAATGAGCAGAAATCTGTAAGAAATACATCAATCTGTAGGTAAAATAACTGATGAAAATTAATTGTTTTTTTCATTACAAACTAAATTTGCACGGAAGAAAGCAGGAGTTATGCCTTTTAATGCTGACAATGTTATATTAGTTTGGCGTGTGGTTAGAAAGAATGACTTCTAATCCTAAGGTTGTAGGTTCGAGTCTCGGGCCACCAATTCCACAACTTAGGTGCCTTTGAGCAAGGCAACAAGCCCCCAACTGCTCCCCGGGCGCCACAGCATAAATGGCTGCCCACTGCTCCGGGTGTGTGTGTTCACTGCTCTGTGTGTGTGCACTTTGGATGGGTTAAATGCAGAGCACAAATTCTGAGTATGGGTCACCATACATGGGCTGTATGTCATGTCACGTCACTTTCATTGTGCATTATTTAAGATGGGCATGCTGTGATCTGTAGCCTTGTAGTATCTTGGGTAACTAGAAGAGGAAACACTGAGGAGCCAAAAGTTCTTGATGGTCACTTTATTAAGGAACCATCGCAGCATTTAGACAAAGCCTACACAACAGCATCGCAATAGTGCGCTCTAAATCATAGACAGTAAAAGAAATGGACACAGCGACCCCATTGCATTCAACGAAGACAAGTGAAGTCAATTAGAAGCACGCACTTCCTGGGGGTTGAGCGTACTGCGCAGACTCAAACTGAGCTTGATGACGTAGATGTCACGTGAGCAACCTGTAAGTCTTCTAATCGCTGTGCCAAGAGAAATCTGAATCACCCCTCGAATCTTGCAGACGTTGTTGAATAATTTTGTCCCATTGCTTTTATGGGCTCTCTATGGGCTTCTCCCTGGACTATATGCATTGAATATCTACTACCTTGTCACCCTCTAATGCTTATGTCATTATAAAATGTATATACTAATGAGTAAATATATGAAGACTAATATATATAGAGTATTAATCTGACAATAACTGTTGATGCATGTTTATTATAACAAAACATGACAGGTGGATTTGTAGAGGTCTGTTAAAGAAAGAGAAATGGTACAATTGCCCTATCTGTCTGTCTTTCAATCTATGTGTTTCTATTTCACAATAGCAATGTTTTTAGCTATTCAATTATTTATAATTAAAAAAAAAACTTATTTTTAAGGCTACCGTTTGGTTAAAAATAAACCGAAGAACATTTTTTGTTGTGTCTTCTAATATTCTGTCATATCAACTGTATGATGAAAATATTTTTGTGTGCTAATGTTTACGTATTTGCTGTTTATTAAATAGTTTTGTTTTTTATAATTAAAATAATAAACAGAATTATCAATGGCTATGTTATAGTGGAATAATTGATGACAGACTATTAAATCGAGGTTGTAGTGTGGCCGGTGAGTCTTTATTTGTGCTTCAGGTGAAGGCCTAATTCTCAACACAAATGGTGAGTTTCACATTTTATAAAAGTAATTTCACAAAGTGTGTGACTATAGAAGTATAACTTAGGTTTGTGATTCCATTTAAATAAATTAACAGAATGGACATGAAGTACTTTAGGTATGTACACTCTCAGAAGAAAAGGTACAAAAAGGGTAAAAAAAAAAAAAGTTTATCTTTGTTCAGTTACAAGCAACTTTAAATAAATAAATAAAAATAATAACCTCTATTATGAATTTGATAGACTATACAATTTTTTTTATAAAGACCCCTTTCTTTACCAAGTTCTCAGCCATTCTGTGTGTGTGTGTGTGTGTGTGTGCAACACCATCTCATTCAAAGATAAGTTTTACATGGTTAAGCAAAGCTACATTTCCAGAAAAGCAAGATTTGATGTTGGTAAAAAGTCCCTTATAAGAGGTCTTTTACTTTCATTTTAGTTAACACTGGCAGATGAAACATAAGGCTCTATGATAACTGTAAGTATTATTAATATTACAATATCTTGACATTTAAGTTGTAATTGATTTTGATTTTAATATGTATGGTAATTTATTTACCTAAATTTCAATAAATATTGTTAATTGATAAATCCTAGACTAGACAAAGAAATACTTAAGTCACTAACATGAGAGCTTGTAATAAATGTACTCTGTATGTATCATAAGTCTAAAAGTAGGTTATATATAAAGTATTCAAAGTGTTAATAAAATATGGAGCTCTTACTATGATTTTGATATTTGTGAATTTACTAAAGGTTTTTCTTTTAATCCACATATATTACATTTTACAATAAAGTTGTATTAATTATATTAATTCTGCCATATGTAATCAAAATGATTAATTAAAACTATTTTTTTTTCTTTAACTCAGTAATAGAGTGAAAGAGCCCAGGAGTGTTTTGTTGAAGAGTGAACAGTCAATGGATCCCCCAAATCATTTTGAACATGGAGATTGTCCTGCATTCAGGTGAACAGAAAAAAAAATGTCAAAGAAACTAGTCTAACAGGTTGAAACCCAAACATACTGTTAACTATTAAGGTGTGAATACATTTAAGCACTCTGTAGCAACTCAGTTTAGGGGTGACAAGGAGGGTCATGACTGAGTAAATTTTGCTATGCAATTTAGTTTTATAAAGATTATATCACCCTGTTTACAGGCAGAAGAGATCAGACTCCCCAGAGCCCAGCTGTGTGTCCATGAGCAGTGACACATCAAAGGATCTGCCATTTTCTGTATTTAAAGTTGATAGCGATTCTCAGTCCAGGTATATTTTAGAGCATGTCATTCCAAATATGTTAATAATAATACTTGAACATTGTTTGAAATAACCTTATTAACACACCCACACTTACAGTTTATCTCTCCTAAATCCGGAGTAATGCATGGTCTTACCGCTACACCTATTAAATGGAGAAGCATAGAGTTTTCTCACCGTGGTATTTTTTGCGATTCACTTAAGCATAATCTACAGTATTCTCTGTTACAGGCAGAAGAGATCAGACTCCCCAGAGCCCAGCTGTGTGTCCATGAGCAGTGACACATCAAAAGATCTGCCATTTTCTGTATTTAAAGTTGACAGTGATTCTCGGTCCAGGTAAATTTACAGTTAGGAGGTAATGCTATTTCTTTTTTTTTTATTATTGTTCATAACTAGCTTTCACCCTTCCATTAATGACAGTTTTTCATCCTTCTCTTTAAGTTTGTTTGTGAAGCTTCAGTTTTTCTGTTTGTGTTTCAAGATAAGGTGCTTGCTTCAATAATGAACTCAGATGGAACAAATCAATGCAATACTTTTGGAGGGAATATATTTTATGATCTTTCTCATGCAACTTCATTGTAAATAAATGATTTGCGGTTTAGAGTCCATCCTTTATTTTAAGCTGTGAAAATAATTTCAGGCAACTGGCCGGTCATTTTAAGTCTAATCAGCAGTTTTGTTTTTTGTTTTTTGTCTCTATGGACTCAATGAGCTGTTCATTAAGTAAGGTACATTTGCGTTATAGAAAGAAAAGACCAAACTCACTGGAGTCCAGTTACATGTTCAAGAAGAGTGACACATCAAAGCATGTTCTGTGTGCTAAATCTGAAACTGGCAGCACTTGTGATCACAGGTAGGGTTATTGATCTTATTCACTTTTTTGTGTTACGGTCAGTGTAACCTACTCATTCTCTTCTGTGTCTGTTAATTATTTGAACAGCAATAAACTCAAAAATAAGCTTAGGAAGAAGTTTCAACATATGCATGAGGGAATAGCAAAGCAGGGAAATGCAGCGCTCTTAAATGAGATCTACACAGAGCTCTACATCACAGAAGGTGAAAATGGAGAGACTGCTTCATCTTCCAAGAGAGAAGAAACGGAAGATACACCAATCAATTCTAATGACATCTTCAAATTTTTACCTGGACAAGACCGACCAATCAGAACTGTATTAACTAAAGGAGTCGCTGGGATTGGAAAAACAGTCTCTGTGCAGAAGTTCATTCTGGACTGGGCTGAAGGGAAAGCAAATCAGGATGTCCACTTCATATTTTCACTTCCTTTTAGAGAGCTCAATTTATTGAAGAACCAAGCATTCAATCTACAAGATCTTCTGCAACTTTTCATGGGCACTAAACAACTTGAAATCTCTCCAAATGAAGGTAAATTCATTTTCATCTTCGATGGTTTGGATGAGTGTCGTCTGGGTCTGGATTTTCACAACAGTGTGAGGTTGTGTGATGTGACTGAATCAGCCTCAGTAGACGTGCTGCTGACAAACCTCATTGTGGGGAATCTGCTTCCCTCTGCTCTCATCTGGATCACCTCCAGACCAGCAGCAGCTGATCTCATCCCCTCCGAGTGTGTCCATCGAGTGACAGAGGTACGAGGCTTCAATGATCCACAGAAGGATGAATACTTCAGAAAGAGAATCAGTGATCAGATCCTGGCAAAGAAAATCATCTCACACCTGAAATCATCGAGGAGCCTCTACATCATGTGTCACATCCCAGTGTTCTGCTGGATCTCAGCCACAGTTCTAGAGAAGATGTTGAGTCAAGCAGAGAGTGGAGAGATTCCCAAGACTCTCACTCAAATGTTCACACATTTCCTGATCATACAGACCAACATCAAGCATGAGAAGGACTACGAAAAGAAAGTGAACAGTGAAGACTTGATCCTCAAACTGGGGAAACTGGCTTTCCAGAAACTTACTGAAGGCAATCTGTTGTTCTATGAAGAAGATCTGAGAGAGTGTGGCATTGATGTGATTGAAGCATCAGTATACTCAGGGTTGTGCACTTGTAGAGAGGACTTGCATCAAAGGAGAGTCTACAGTTTTGTTCATCTAACCATCCAAGAACACCTAGCTGCTCTGTATGTGCATCACTCCTTTACGAAAAACAACATTAATGTGTTTAATGTTACGGTACCAACTTATGAAACAAAAAATGAACAGATTTTAATATTTGACCTACATCAGAAAGCTGTGGATGAGGCTGTATACAGTAAAACTGGACATTTAGACCTTTTTCTTAGCTTCCTTCTGGGCTTTTCTCTGGATTCCAATCAGTCGCTTTTAGAAGGTCTTCTGATGCAGACAGAAAGCAGATTTAGAGGAATTTGTTGTTTCCATAATTTAGAGGAAACAGTCAAATACATCAGAAAGAAGATAGAGGAACATCCCACTCCAGATAAATTCATCAATCTGTTCCACTGTCTGAATGATATGGGTGATTACTCGCTATTAGATAAAATGCTGTGTTATCTAAGCTCTAAATCTCTCCTAAAAACCCTGTCATCCTTACAGTGGTCAGCTCTAATATTTGTTCTGTTGACCTCAGAGAACTTGGGTGTGTTTAAATTTAAGAATTTTGCTTCAGTTAAGGATCCTGAACAAAGGCTTCAAATTCTCCTTAAACTGCTGCCTGTGATTGAAGCATCAACATCAGTTCAGTAAGTAATAATAACAATAGCCATATCAACAAAATATTATAAATAGCAATATTAAAGGTGTTGTGCCTATATTTTGACTGCACTGAAGCATGAAAATACCATATTTTGCAGATATTAAGGAAACATTCCAAGTTCACAACATACTTTTTTCTTCAAAAAAAAAAGCCAGATATTCTACTTTGAAATGTGTGTTCTGTGTCAGAATGTCTGTTTTTGTTTTGGACAATGTGATTCTGCCCACTGCCAATTAACTCAATAGTATTTTGATCGCCAGTTGGTGGAAAACACAGCTAATTGCAGCCATGAAAGCAAGCCAATCAACTGCATAGATTAGATTCTCCTTGACCCAAAAAGATCTCTAAAATCTCTATGACCAGGGGCATATTAAAACATGGATAAATCGACTCAAGAAATTTGTATAAGGCTTGTTACCTTCCGTTATTAGCTGCGCTCATTTCTGTTACAGTATGTATCCTTAATCTAGCAACCCATGTGAGCAAAGAGTCTGAGAAGGAGGGGGCTGTAGAAATGCCTCTCTCCAATATTTAGAATTCGGACTGCAGTACCCATTTCAACTACTACACTATCACATACTGCACATTTACATTTATTTTATTTTATTAATTTGAGGTACAATAAATACAAAACTTGTATTTTTAGGCTCGCTGAGTGTGAATTGACAGAAGAAAGCTGCGTTCCTCTTGCCAAAGCTCTCTGCTCAGAAGCTTCATGCGTGATTGAGGTGAACCTGAGTGAAAATACACTGAAAGATGAAGGTGTCAAGTTTATCTCTAAAGGACTGCAGAATCCTCACTGTAAACTAGAAATACTGAGGTAACTGTCAATGTCGTGGTGTCTTATGTTTTTAATTCTTTAATATAGTCGTTATTTACACAAAACCATAGCATTGAAGTCATTAAAACCACTTGTTTTATGAAGTTTGAGGAACTGTGACATCACAAACGAAGGTTGCACTTTTCTGAACTCAGTTCTTAAATCAAAGTCCACACAACTGAGAGAGCTGGATCTGTCTGAGAATAAACTAGGAGCCTCAGGATTGAAGCTGCTTTGTGGTGCACTACTGAGCCCTCATTGTAAACTGGAAAAACTGAAGTATGATTTTCTTTGACATTCCATACACAGTAAATTCTAGTTTTAAAAAGATTTTTAATTTTCTCACTGATACCATGACATTATAACGTGTTGTCATTCCTCTCACAACTAAAATATCTGGACCTGTCTAATAATC
This sequence comes from Carassius auratus, assembly GCF_003368295.1. Classification (NCBI taxonomy): domain Eukaryota; kingdom Metazoa; phylum Chordata; class Actinopteri; order Cypriniformes; family Cyprinidae; genus Carassius; species Carassius auratus. The sequence continues at coordinate 8,518,001 of NC_039257.1, forward strand.
AATTCGGAGATGCAGAAATCAACATCCTTTCTGATGGACTGAGGAGTCCTTGGTGTAAACTGGAGATTTTGAGGTACAATTAAATCTCTCATTATTTGAGTTTGTAAGTCACTTTCTATAAATGAAGGCCTATTTAAACTGCAAATTAATGGTCTGTGTCAAATTTTCTAAAACTAAATTATGCCCCCTCTATGCAGGCTGAGATTCTGTGACCTTTACACAGATGAAGGTTGTGATGTTTTGGCTTCAGCTCTAAATTCAAACCCACACCTGAAAGCATTAGATATGACGGGAAATAACCTTGGAGATTCCAGAATTAAGTTGCTTTCTGCTATACTTAAAAATCCATGCCTCAAACTGGAAACTCTGTGGTAAGATTTTTCTTTTACGTATAGACATGGTGGCTATTAAGGAAGCCCGTATGTAGGTATATATAACAAATGCTGCTAGAGATTTTCTCAGAGCTAACTTTTGTTCTGCTAACTAGATTTTTGTTTTGTTTTTGTCAGGGAGTTAACATTTTGTTATATTATCAACATTCTTCACCAAATATTGTACAAGTAGCCTACTCAAATTATAATGTATTTTTTTAAATATGGTAAATTACCCATTTTTTTCTATGGCAATAAAATAATTAATCATTGTTTTCTCTGCAGGCTGAATGATTGTGGTCTCACGGATGAGGGTTGTGTTGCTCTGGCTTCAGCTCTCATATCGAACCCCTCACACCTGAGAGAACTGGATCTGTCTCATAATAATATAGGAGATGCAGGAAGAAAGCTGTTCTCCCTTACTCTAGACAATCCTCACTGTAAACTGGAAGTACTAAGGTATTGCATTATCTAGTCTCACACATCACTGCATCGTAAACCGTTATAATTATTATTTGTTTAAAGGTATTTTATGAATGTTAAGATATCAACAGTATACCTTGAACAGAAAGCATGAAGAGTGTGTCACTGTTTTATTTACAATCAATTGCAGGCTGATAGACTGTGGTCTCACAGAAGAAGATTGTGCTGATCTGGCTTTAGCTCTGAGTTCAGACAACTTGTGTTTGAGAGAGCTAAATTTGTCAGAAAATAAATTCGGAGACTCTGGAATTAAACACCTCTGTTCTAAAATTAAGAATCCTCACCCCAAACTGGAAGCACTTTGGTAAACTCATTTTACATGGCATTCATACATCTAGGTCCATATATACTGTATTTAGTCACCGACACAATTTACATAATTTCGGCTCTGTATACCACCAGAATTAAAATGAAATAATCAAGATGAAATGAATGTGCAGACTTTAAGCCTTAATTCAAGGGGTTGATCAAAAATATTAAATAAAATGCTTAATTACAACCTACACAGTCCCCCATTTTCAGGGGCTCAAATGTAATTGGACAAATAAATATAATCATAATAAAATAATAATATTATTATTATTTTTGAGAATCGTTTGCAGACAATGACTGCCTCAAGTTTGGAACTCATGGACATCCCCAGAGACTGGGTTTTATCCTTTGTGATGCTTTGCCAGGCCTTTACTGCAGCTGACTTAGTTATTGAATGTTTTTGGGTCTTTCTGCCTTTAGTTTTGTCTTAAGCAAGTGAAATGCATGTGCAGTCAGGTTGAGATCAGTAGATTGACTTGGCCATTGCAGATTATTCCTCTTTCTTACCTTCAAAAACTCCTGGGTTGCTTTTGCAGTATTTTTATGGCCACTGTTCACTTGTACTAAGAAAAGCTTTCCAATCAACTTTACAGCATTTGACTGAGTCTGGGCAGAGAGTATATCCCTATACACTTCAAAATTCATCTGGCTGCCTCTTTCCTCATTCACGTCCTCAGTAAACACCAGTAACCCAGTGCGCCTCCTGGAGAGTGTTCTTCTTGTTTTCTCAAAATGTACTAAACTGTTGATTTGGCCACTCCGAATGTTCCTGCTATAGCTCTCTGATAGATTTGTTTTGTTTTTCAAGCCTAACAATCGTCTGTTTCACTTGTATGGAGAGCTCCTTTCACCGTATGATGTGGGTTCACAGCAACAGCTTTCAAATGCAAATTGCAGATTTAGAATCAACTCCATAACTTTTACCTGCTTAGTTGATGTAGAAATAACAAATTAAACAATAAACAATATTTAAAGAGCTGTAATTTCTTAACCTTTCCTCCAATTTTGATATATCAAATTAAAGATCAGGGTGTGCCCTTTAAGCCCATATTCATTATATACTACAACTGTAACTTGAATGTGTTACAGCAGCTAAAATAATAAATATTCTGGCTGTGTCCAAATATATATGGACCTATCTGTATCCGTAAGACATATCTTGTGTGGACAGTGTATATATATATATATATATATATATATATATATATATGTGTGTGTGTGTGTGTGTGTGTGTGTGTGTGTGTGTGTGTGTGTGTGTATATATATATATAATTTTTTTCTCTCTCTCTCTGCAGGCTGATTGATTGTGCCATTACAGATGAGGGTTGTGAAGCTCTGGCTTCAGCTTTGACATCAAACCTCTCACATTTAAAAATATTGTATCTGTGTGACCAAAAAGTAACAAACACAGGAGTGAGCCATCTTTCTGTCGCATTGAAGAATCCTGTCTGTGAACTGGAGACACTGAGGTATAACGATATTTACCAATTATGCTTTCTCAACATCACAGTCAAACTGATGATCATTCAATCACAAACAAGCCATCTACATTCACTCTGGTAATAAAGTTTCTCAAAGATGAGTGGATATGTAGATTGAAAAATGAGTTCTCTCTGCAGGCTGTATGGTTGTGACATCACAGGTGTGGGTTTAGCGGCTCTGTCTTCAGTTCTCATAGAGAATCCACCCTTGCCAGATGATGATATGAGTAGAAAAGTAAAAGATTTCATGTAAGTTACAAACTTTTAAATAAATATAAATTATTATTTTACTTTTCTATAGGCAGTTGAGCCATATTTTCATTTAAATTGTAAATTAATCAAAATGTTATTGTGTGTGTCTTTTTTTTTTCAGATTACATAAATTCAAAGAGAACTCAGATCATAAACAGGACTCATAGTAATCTTCCCATAAATTCATACAAATATACTTTGTCATGTGACTAATTTCACTAAATACATTATTTGTATTAAATAAAACATTAATGTAAAAAGTTATATAAACATATTTATACATACACAGTGCTTTGTCTAATGTATTATATTAAAAGATAAACAATTCATTTCATTTGAATCTGCCATTCATTCAGACTATTTTAGGCATGTTGTGCAAGTGTAGTGAATTTAATTTATAATGAACAAAAGGTTGCTAATGATTTAAAATGTTTTAAGGTATTACTATTGTACCGTTTAAAATTATGACTATCATCTTTTACATTTCTTCTTTAATTTTAAATGACTCAGAACTGTTTACAAATCTTTTGGGAAACCACTTGCAACACATTATGTGAAGAGAAAGCATGACACGTTGCTGTATAGGCCACTGAATAAAACATATAGAAAAACTTAATGCATAAGATATATTAAAAACTTCCCCTTCTTTTCATAGTCAAAGTGTCCACACATCCAGCACTCTCATCTCATTCTTTAGCTCTTCAGAGACAGAATCCTGTGAAATTATTCTGACATTATATCAACATTCCATTTATTAATATAAACTGTGTGATTTGACAGAGGCACAGCGGTAAATTTGTTATATTAATTTTGGAAATCCTTGGGACTGACTCCCTTTTGCAGCAGCCTCTAGCGGCCAGTCGATGAATTACAGTTTTAGTCACTTCCTTGTTTGCTGGCTTTACGAGAGCGGGAGGTTGCCTCTCGGACGTAACGCCTACACAACAGCTGGTAACAATCTGTCTACGTGTGTCAATATCCTGTGGAATTGCCTGTAAACGTATGCATTTATGCATGCATTTCATATTTATTTAGATCAAACTGAGCTATGAGGCATCTTTCAGGAGGAAAATTATGTCCGCCTCATGTTAAACGAACAGTAATCGAAAACGAAACTTTAAGTTCAGAGAATAGATGGAATACGTCTATTTTTTGTTACAGATGTATAATTAACCGTGACTCTTTGAAAGATTACGTTTATGTACATCGCTGAAAATTTTTTCTTTATTTTAATATCGGTTGTTTTATGACTGTTACATTTAGCATCATTCTGTGTAGGCTAATATCAGTAATGGTTTACTGCTGCGTGAATGTGCACGAGAACTGACACCTTGTTGTTGTTGGCTCTATGCATTTGAGTATTAAATCAAATTTGTCCGTCCTTTTTTACAAGTGGGATGAACTAACTTCAGAGAGAGTGAAGTGTGTTGTGTTATCATTGACCAAAGCCGTCATTAATGGATCTGACGAGTTATCTAGGATTCACAGGAGTAAATCTCTCTGGTGCCATGGCGAGTCCTCATTGTAAACTGGAAACACTGAGGTAAATCATCAGGTTCTCTTTTGAAGTCAAATGACCATGAAATGCCAACTTTATCAGTTCAAGATTCAGGTTGTTCTGCAGTCCCTGAAGGTTCAATCGTGTTATATTTTTGTTTTGCAGGTTAAATGACTGTGGTATCACATATGAAGGTTGTGGAGCTCTGGCTTCTGCCCGTGCATCAAACCTCTCACATCTGAGAGAACTTGATCTGTCTGGAAATAAACTAGAAGGTTTAGGAATGATGTTGCTTTCCTCTGGACTCGAAAATAATTTGTCTGAACTTGGAACACTTAAGTAAGACCACTAAAATCCTTAAAATGGTGATGTAATTTTTTTTTTTTTGTAAAATATATGGTTCTCAATAACAATAAACACATAAAAGAAAGAATAAAACATGAATTTAAAACCCAAGGGATTACATATAAACAAGACCACAATGTAATAAAATGGGATATTAATAGGCCAGATTAAACAAGTGTTTTTAAAAGAGACTTAAAAATGAAAGTGAAGTGACATTCAGCCAAGTATGGTGACCCATACTCAGAATTTGTGCTCTGCATTTAACCCATCCGAAATGCACACACACAGAGCAGTGAACACACACACACAGTGAGCACACACCCGGAGCAGTGGGCAGCCATTTATGCTGCGGCGCCCGGGGAGCAGTTGGGGGTTCGATGCGTTGCTCAAGGGCACCTAAGTCGTGGTAATGAAGGTGGAGAGAGAGCTGTTCATGCACTCCCCCCACCCACAATTCTGTCCGGCCCGAGACTAGAACCCACAACCCTTCGATTGGGAGTCCAACCCTCTAACCATTAGGCCACGACTTCCCAAATGGATAGGGAAGGTGCCACTTCAATCTCAAGTGGCAGAGTAATCCATAATCGATGCCCAACCACTAAAAAAACTCGATCCCCTCTACATTTGAGCTGTTTTTAGCTAAAATGATATCACTCATTTTAATTTAAAGATGGTAAATAGCACATACACAGCATTGCTGAAATACATTTTTATTAGTGCTGGACAATGATTAATCGTGATTAATTTAACTTTCAAAATGTGTATACTGTGTATATTTCTTATCTATATATAAAGGCACATATATTTAGAAAATATTTGCATGTATGTATTTATTTTCATATAACTTCTATTGTATTAAAAATTGTTATATATAAACAGCATTTTTCAAAAATATATACATGTGTATTTACATAATAAATATACACAGTATACACACATATATTATGTGCACAACAATTTTAACTTATTTACTTTTATATTTGTTTACTTTTATTTTATGTGATTTAATCATGATTAATTGTTGCCAGCACTAATTTTATATTTAAAAGTGTTCTACTATGTACTGAAATAATTTAGAATTAAAACAAAATGTAAACTTAAAATTCTGATTTATATAGCAACTTGATTCTGTTCTTCAATTTTATGATCCTGTATTTTTTCCACAAAGAAAGAAATTGTTAAAACCAACTCATCGTCATCAAAAAAACAAAACAAAAAAACAAACTAATGGACAATGCTGATATGGTTAACCACTACAATTAAATATGCATTAATCTGGTTAAGTGATGCATGGGTCTTTTTTAAGAATCGTGTTACATCTATGGGAACATACTAAAATTGTTGTGTAAGGTTATTGTTTTATCTGATATGGAAGTGAGAAAAAGGAACATATAATTTTACTCTCTGCAGGCTGATTGGTTGTGGAATAACAGATGAAGGTTATGGTCCTCTGGCTTCAGCTCTGGCATCAAACAGCTCACACCTGAGAGAACTGGATCTGTCCCAGAATAGCCTAAATGATTTAGACATGATGATGCTCTCTGCTGGACTGATGAATCCTTCATGCAAACTGGAGAAAATTAAGTAAGATAATTTTAATTTAAGATTTTGAGTGTCACAAAAATGAGAAACAAACAAACAAAAAACACTGAAGACTTAAGCCCAGAAACTCACCCTTGTACTGCCCACGATATCTTGAACTAAAAAGATAACATATTGTTGGACCAAGTGTAATAATTTAAGCAACAATTTTCAACTTTTGAGAAACCCCATTCTAATGTCAATATATAAACATGTATATTTTGATTATGACCTTTAGCAACATGTACTGTTTTTTTCTCCATCCGCTGCAGGTTGTTGAGTTGTGGTTTAACAGAGGAAGGTTGTGCTAAACTGGCTTCAGCTCTGGGATCAAACTCCTCACACCTAAGAGAGTTGGATCTGTCTGAGAATAACCTAGGTTACTTCGATATGATGCTGCTTTCTGCTGTAATGGAAAATCCTTACTGGAAACTGGAAGTGTTGAAGTAAGATCATGAATTGAAGTTGCAAACCTGAGATGGGAAATAAAATCCAAGAAAATCTCAAAATATTATATTAGAGGTGGGCATAGATTATTTTTTTTTTAATCTAGATTAATCTCACTGTGATCTTGAAATTAATCTAGATTAAAATGGCTCATTCGAATTCTGCAGAAGGCATTCAGAATATGTGTGTTACCCAAATAAAATTGACAAACAGTAAGTCTTTGAGAAGGGGTTTATCAAGCTAGGTGGTGCATTAGAAATGTACATCTCCTGTTTCCAAAATGCATCACAAACTGTTTGAAAAAGCTGTAAACTAATTCCACATTGCACAAGCGGGACCCCGGTGAAGGTTGTACCAGTGGGCCCTGTTTGAAATTGTTTAATTTGTATGTTTGTTTATTTTTATTTATTTGTGCTATTTACACAATGTTTAAGTTTTTTCAAGTTTGTAGGTGTCAAGGTACAGAAACTAAATAATTAAATGTAAAAAAGCACCAGTTGTGTGTCTTTAATGTAAAAATGAAATATACAATCAAACCTACATTTATTCAGACACCTTCAACATTTCTCACATTATTAGAGTTTTATATGAAAAAATATATCTGGTGTTTGAGTAATTTTTGGTTTGACTGTTAAAACTACAAAGTAGTCAAGAGCAGTGAGTGATTTTCATTTTCATTTTCTTGGATTAACATTACAGCAGCCAGTAGCTAAATTAGGCGCGGTCCCTTTAAGAGACGATGAACGCATCCAATATAATACACATCCCATTTTTTTTCCTCAACTGTTTACTTTCACTTAAGAAATAACTGACAGTTTTTTTCGAGCACAGTTTCCAAGTTGGATATTTTGACATATTTTGTATGTATTTGTCGGCACTACAGCAAAAATAAGCAAATTCGATGTTCAAGTGTTTTGTGACTCTTTTCTCTGTGTGAGCCCTGAACACCAGAACACTGCGAGTACTGAATTGGGATCTTTCACATCTTTTTGTTTGTTCAAACAGCGATATGTATTTGTTCGTTCAGATGCAGGAGGGACTTTGAGGAGAACTTCGCAGAAGAGAGCTCGGTTCAGTGTTACTGTCTGTCAGACGCGGCTCACTCTCTCTCTCTCTCTCTCTCTGCTTTAATGTTTAAATCGACAAGCGGTAAGACTTAAAAACATGTGAAAAATATAAGCTTTCGTGACGATGCGCAACAGTGGCCCGTCAACTGTCCTGAGCATCTTTTTAGGCTGGCCTCAGCCAGTCGGTTATATAAAATATCAAGGTGAACGTCATCATAGCTTGCTTAGTATAGACCCAGCTCCCAACCCAACTTTGAGAATAGATTAACGGCGATATTTTTTTTTATCGCCCGATAAGAGTCTCGCGATAACGCAGCACGTTAACGCCGATAACGGCCCACCACTAATATATATATATATATTATATGCAGAATATAAACCACAGGATCAGTGTGTCTTGAAGTAAAAAAAAAACAAAAGGAAAAAAGTGTTTGTTTGTTGTTTTATTCCTGCAGATTGGTGAGTTGTAGTATCACAGATGAAGGTTGTGCTGCTCTGGCTTCAGCTCTGGGATCAAACCCCTCACACCTGAGAGAGCTAGATCTGTCAAAGAATAGCCTAAGTCACTTCGATATGATTCTGCTCTCTGCTGTAATGGAAAGTTCTTACTGGAAACTGGAAACATTGAAGTAAGATCATCTCTTTGAGTGCTGTAATTCACCTATACTAGTATGAACATTTTTTTTATATATATAATATCTAGATTGTGGTCCTGTATGGTAAATTCTTACAATATGTTTTATAAACTATAGTGACATACTAATGAGTGGTTTCTCCAAAATCTTATGAAATGAGCTTTGTGCCCTAAATGCAGTGATGGCATTTTGCTGTTCTTCAGATTAAAAGATTGTGGTATCACAGAGGAAGGTTTTGCAGCTCTAGCCTCAGCGCTGAGATCAAACCCCTCTCACCTGATAGAGCTGGATCTGTCTGGAAATAAAGCAGGAGACTTTGGACTACAAATGCTCTCCACTGCACTGGAGATCCCTTACTCTAAACTTGAAACACTCAAGTAAGATTAATTTGAGTGTCAAATAAAAGCTAGTTACATTCAGTTATGTAGTTACAGCAAAGCAACTTTAATCTGATAGAGACAACTGTGAAAAAGTGAACAATGTGTTATTGTTTTCTCTGCAGGTTAGTGAGTTGTGATATTACAGAAAATGGCTGTGTTGCACTGGTATCAGCTCTGAGGTCCAGCTCCTCACACTTTAGAAACCTGGATCTGTCTGGGAATAAACTTGGCCATCTAGGAATAAAGCTACTCTCCGATGCACTCGAGAATCCTTGCTTTAAACTGGAGACGTTGAAGTAAGATCATTGCTTTGAGTCTTGCAACAGAATTGGGTCTCAAAAAACATTTTTTTTTAATACACACTTATTTTTTTAATGATTGTGATACATAAGCATGCACGGTTAGACTGTAATCCCACTTTGATCAGGATGTTCCTTCTTAACTCTTAAGGAATAAGGAAGCTTATCCTTAGTCCTTATGGAATTCTGTCTACAACTGAGGAAGTGTTTGCCATGCTGAGAAAAGGAAAAGTGTAATTTTTCTTTCTCCAGACTCAAGGACTGTGATCTCACAGATGAAGATTGTTTTTCGCTGGCCTCTCCTCTAATAGTAAACTTCTCAAACTTGAGAGAGCTGGATCTGTCTGATAATAAACTAGGAGATTCTGGAGTCAAGTTTCTTTTTGCTGGACCAGAGAGTCATCTATATAAACTTGCAACATTTAAGTAAGATCATAATTTCCAGTGTTAATTTTTATTAAGACCTATTTTTAAGCCATTTTAATTGTGATTTTTGTTTTAAGTTATTCTAGGAGGTCAGCATCACAGCTATGTGTCTTGAACTAAACCATTGAAGATTGTGCTTTGTTTTTCTGTAGGTTGGTGAATTGTGGTATCACAGATGAAGGTTGTGCTTCTCTGGCTTTAGCTCTGAGATCAAACCCCTCACACTTGAGAGACCTGGATCTGTCTGGCAATGAAGTAGAAGATTCAGGAGTACAGATGCTCTCTAGTGGACTGGATAATTATTACTGCCAACTGGAAACACTGAGGTGAGATCATAATATTTATTTAGCCAAACACTATTTAGTTTATTATCACTCACAATTCTGAGTGAATTATTTTTTTTTTTTTTTTCACAATTCTGAGTGAATCTGGTTATTATATATAGTATTCTATACATCTAAGGTTGCATACTGGTAAGTGGTTTAAGACTTAAAGGGTTAGTTCACCCAAAAATCTAAATTATGTCATTAATAACTCACCCTCATGTCGTTCCAAACCCGTGTGACCTCCGTTCATCTTTGGAACACAGTTTAAGATATTTTAAATTTAGTCCGAGAGCTCTCAGTCCCTCTCAAACTCGAACCATTTCAAACGATTCAGTTCAATTTGGTGAACTGGTTCAAGAAGATCCGGTTACATTGAATGATTCGTTCGTGAACCGGAGCTCACTAAACTGCTTTGTTTTGAACTCTCTCACAACAGACCCGAAAGAGAAGACAATGCTGAATAAAGTCGTAGTTTTTGCTATTTTTTGACCAAAATGTATTTTCAATGCTTTAATAAATTCTAACTTACCCTCTGATGTCACATGGACTATTTTGAAGATGTTTTTCTTACCTTTCTGGACATGGACAGTAGACCGTACACACAGTTTCAATGGAGGGACTGAGAGCTCTCGGACTAAATATAAAATATCTTAAACTGTGTTCTGAAGATGAACGTAGGTCTCATGGGTTTGGAACGACATGAGGGGTGAGGTATTAATGACATAATTTAGATTTTTGGGTGAACTAACCCTTTAAGTTTGTCTTTAATGAAAAATGTTTTCTCTGCAGGCTGGTGAGTTGTGGCATCACAGATGAAGGTTGTGCGGCTCTTTCTTCAGCTTTGACATCAAACCCCACACACCTGAGACAGCTGGATCTGTCTAAAAATAAACTGTCAGACTCAGGAATGAACCTGCTCTCTACTGGACTGGGCAATCCTCATTGTAAACTGGAGATGCTTTGGTATCTTTTGACAGTTTTTCTTATGATATGTACACTAGTAAATGGGTTATATTACTGTTGTGAGCATGCATGAATATTTTATTGACTAGTTTTGAAGCAAACCCATTATAATATTCTATAAATAGATCATTCACTTATGAACCATTGTTTTATAAGGAACCTATTCTCCTATAGAATAAAGCGTTATTGTTTTCTCCACAGGCTGCATGATTGTGGTGTTACAGATGAAGGTTGTGCTGCTCTGGCTTCAGCTCTCAGATCAAACCCCTCACACCTGAGAGAACTGGATCTGTCGGATAATGAACTAGGAGATTTAGGAGTGAATCGTCTAAGTACTGGACTGGAGAACTGTAAACTGGAGATACTTAAGTAAATATCTCTAACACACAAGTGTGATCATTTAATTAATGACGGAAAAGAAACATATACACCGTTTTTTTGCTGTTGTTTGTGTGTTTTTTTGGAGATGTGGCCTAGTGGTAGTGCTCGTGTATGACTTTGATATAAATAAAGTTACGAGTTTCTTACTGCTCTCTCTTTTACAGGTTGAAACATTGTGGTTTCACATATGAAGGATGTTCTGCTCTGGCTGCTCTTCTTGGATCAGCTAAGTCATATCTGAAATATGTGGATCTGTCTTTTAATAAACTTGAGGATCTAGGAGTGCAGCTGCTTTTTGATGCGTTTTACTAAGCATTTTTTAAATGAAGTGGAAATATTCAGGTAAGATCTTGTCATCCAGACTGATACTACAATAAGGCATGTTGGCTGTTTACTTATTTTCTAACGTTATTCAGTTCTGTGGTTATATGTGGATCACATTAGCAGATTTGAGTAACTTGAAATAAATGCCCTCAATAAATGTTTCTTTGGTTTTTACTTGATGACTTTTTATTCCCCAGATGTGAAATGATGATTGGGCCATAAAGACTGCAGTGTCTCTCATTTTGTTTCTTTTCAATTTTAGTCATATGATGTTTTGATGCCCCTACTGGAGTCACAGGGAAGAGTGACTGTTCTGAGGACACAATGGACTTAATGTAAATCATTTACCAGCAGAGGGCAACATACATTTCATAAAGGCAAATACTTAAATAGTGATTCGAGAATCTTCTGAGTAGTTATAAATCTTTACCAGTGGTGAGGCAATAAATCTGCAAATGAGTGGACCTGGCTAAAATAGGTTGGACCTCTATTCTGTGTACAGCTATATGTCATCAACATCTCTAAAAGTTTGGCTTTTTAAACACAACTTTTAATTTTTAAAGCAATTTTTTGCACTTTCTCCTTTTTTGTACACCTTTGCTCACTATGTTCAATATGTACACAATTTATTCATTCATTAATTCATTTAGTAAATGTGATTGTGGAGCTTAAATGTTGTATTTCACATTGATTCCTTTGTTATGGGTCTGTTTGTTTTTGTTTTAGGGAACCAACACACCTGACTGTTTTTTTAACCACTTGGCTCAATTAGGCAGCAGTAATAAAGGAAAAAAATTACGTTCTCTGTAATCAAGCTATACTAGGCAACAAAATGTCTCTGAAAACGCATTACCTGTATATAACAGCGGTTAATGCATTATTTTAAATGACTGATCCAGACATTTATCCATTAAAATGTCATTATTCCGTGCCATGAATCCACAGTTCAAAAGGTTTTTCAGTTTGGTGATAAATATTGATTGTTACACTTAATTTTAGTCCAGAGCGTTAAGTCTTCCTTTGCTGAAGAAGAGAAATTATTTTTGGTTAAAGAGTCTGGAATCACACATTGGTCCTTTTAGCTGTTGGAGATTAACTATAGGAGAACCTCCCATAGAGTTATACATTGCAAGTGATGTTGATGCCCTCCATTGGCTCATTCCCTGTGGGAACAGGTATCATGTTCTCAATACTAAGAACTGGGGTGTGGTGGATCTCAGGTCACTGAACTCCTGGAAAAGATAGAGGAGATGGTTACAAGAAACAGAACAACATTATTAAATGGACAGAATTTTCATACAGCATATTGAAGGGAAAACAAGTATGCTGAATTGAAACGGAAAAAGTCGACAAGGTGCATGTTCACAAATGACTTCTGGACTGGAGTCTCATTATTAAGAGAGTACAATGATCATAGAGTGCAAAACCTAAATTATTTCCAAATCCCCTTATGAGATGGGGATGCTGCTATATCGTTATTAGTTCAACCATTAGGTTATTTATTTTATTTTTATAAAAATTAAAAAAAGGCTGGGTATCTTTTTGTGTTTCTTATTTGGTTGCTTAGCAGTAGCAGGTATTTAAGATAGCCAGTCCTAATTTTCTAATTTGGGTTTTACCAGGCATGTTTTTCTCTTTTACTATTTTTTAATCTTTATTGACAGCAGACCCTCCCTGTATCTGTCTCCTTTATCTGCAGTTTTGTTTTTTGTTCTTAATGTCATGGAAATACTTCGAGTTAAAAGATGCCTCAGGCCTACTGTTTCTTCACTGAAGGACTTTTTTAAAGTTAGGCGGAGCTAGAACTACAAAAAACTTGTTAGATTAGATATTTGAACAAAAATTTATTATTCCTTCTACACTACACTTTAAAGAAAGTGATGTATGTGTTAGCACAGAAGAAACGCTTGAGGTAAACGTGTATTTATGCTACTGCACTGCATACTATAGGCCTACCTGTTTACTATAACTTATCCCTGTACATCCAGCCAATATTCAACAATGCCTTTTTTTACATTGCTTGGATGTTTTTCTGAAGTTCATTGTGTGTAGAAGAAATCCCTTACCACCGTTTAACATTATTTTATTACACCGTTAACATCACTGTTTTAAAATACCATATTGTCAGTATACATTTTGTATCATTATTATTTACATAAAAAACTTGTTGACAATTATTGCTAAAACCCTGACTTTCAGCTGTGTCACAAAGTAAGCATGTACGTTTCATAAAATTATATTTTATTGTTTTTAAAAACGGTTGGGAACAGGTAGAGGCGGAGTCTATGAATACCTAACCCCACCCCTAAACTTCCCCCACTAAAGTGAAAGCCTAGTCTACTCGCGTCGGAATGCTCTTCTGCTTGAAAGTCTTTGTGACCGCAATAATATTTGGAGATAATGTCACACAGCTTCAGTCTTGGAGTTAGTCGAGTGTGAGTCGCGCTAATTAGCCCCGGTTTGGGGGAACTTTGTTTTGTCTTGTTTTTGTTTCAGTTACCTCACGCATTGTAAACTGAACTGGACCGTCATCACCGTTGTGCTGGATCAACAAACAACCGAGGCGGAGCGAGATCCACCTGACACAGGTGAGCAGAAACACACACACTGCAAAGGTCTGTCCACGTAATCACGACGCAAAATTTGCACTGCATCAGATCTCATTAAAAATATATATTTTATATGTTAATTTAGATGTGTTTGTTAAATGATATACATCATTCTATTAAGATATAAATACCTGGATTTTTCAAAGATTCAGGATTCAAAGCATTTATTGTCATATGCCCAATGAGAAAAGCAAGTTTCCCCGAGCAATGAAATTCTTTGCCGTCCACAATGAATGCCAAGACAATTGCAAAACTGTGCACATATATACACATAATATAACCGCTAAATAGAAACTATTTTGTGCAAAAAAAAAAAAAAACTATAATCGCCAACGTGCAATCTGAGTGCAACGTGATAACAATAGCAGCAGTAACATATGCAAATTGAGATGACGATCGAGTCTACAAATATGCAATGGGAGTAACGTTAATAGTAGCAATGAATTTACAAATAATTTAAATACAATATCGAATTATTAAACTCTTTTTTGAACAATTACTATATATATATATATATATATATATATATATATATATATATATATATATATATATAGATAGATAGATAGATAGATAGATAGATAGTAGTGCTGTCAAAATTAGCGCGTTAACGCATTCGATTATTTTGAAATATTTAACGCGTTAAAAAAAAAATAACGCAATTAACGCGGTTGCAGTTTTTTTTATTTCCAGTTGTGGCCTATGTGTGTTCAACGTGCAAAGAAATATGGATAAGACCAAGGAAGGACTTTTAGACGGATAGTTTCAGTATAAAACTCTGCCGGATTACTCTTCAGTCTGCCACAAGAAACATTACTCTTCATTTAGTCTGCCACAAGAAACAGCAACATTAAAATCATGAACTCAAATGTCATTGTTTAAAAAAAAAAAACCAATGACTGTAACAGTGCGTAAATCAGACCTTTCTGTAACGCTAACGTTAATAAGCTTAAGCGAAAATAACGAAATAAGTGTGTAGCGGAGTATTTTTTGTACACAGTGCCGCGAACTGTCAATCACTCCTGTGCGCGTGCATCACTGTCCTCCTCAGCTGCAGCAACTTCATCTTCAACTTCATCTTCATCAGGCTTTAAAACAAAAAGGGGACAAAAAGATCATATTGTCTTTGTGCATAGGCTTTAGATTATTAGATAAATTAATATCTAAATTTGTGCCTTGCCGTCTACGGTATTTTTTTAGAACTTAGAAAAAAGATGCTGCAGCCAATGAACAGCCAGCGGGGGCTGCAGGACGACTCAACCTCCGCAGACAGTTTTTAATGTTTATCACACAATAAATACTCAAGATTTTGCTTTAGTATAACTCACAACGAGTTTCACACACCTTCTCCGGGCACGTTGAGTTGTTGACACTTAACAGTGGAAAAAGCGACACATGCGCTATTCACTTGTATAACTTAAGGGTGAATGGGTAATGTAGTTTCTGCTCTGGGTGGGATGAATTAGGAAGCTTGCATTGTGAAGGGCGCTCTGAAAATCGGCAGTGCAGGTAAAAGATTAAAACCTCTATTAAAACAGATGTCCAAATGAGCGTAGCGGTACGCTACAAGCACGTTCTGGGCGCACGGAGAGGTGGCGGTACGCTCAAGAGCTATATTTGGAAGTGGCGGTACTGAGTACCAGTACGTACCGGCCCACTTAAAGCACTGGCAATGACTATACTTTGGAATTTTTTTGCAGTCCACTTAGAATTCAACATGGAAATCATTTTTGTTTTTTATTGGCATTGATTGTTTTGAAATTCAAATGGTACTTACATGCCTGTGTTTTTATTTCTGTAATAAATATGGCTTTCAAGCCAACAGTTAATTTGGAGGATATTGATGGTTTATTGCAGGTATGTTGTTTACATGAGAAAATCTGTGTTACAAGTTAAACAAAAATTCCAATAAACAATCATATTTTGAATTTAAATAGTTTCTTTGTCTTGAGTTTACATTAATTATTTACATTTTACATTTACATATCCAAAAAGTTTCAGTCTTTTAATTGCGATTAATCGCGATTAATCGCAATTAATTTTTAAAAATTGTGCGATTAATTAGTTAATTTTTTTTAATCGATTGACAGCACTATATATATAGCTTTTATTAGCTACCCTCAGAAAAGTCTGTACGCCATGTTAACCGAAATATACTAACCAAACACGCCTATTATTATTATATAACAATTGGAAATAGCAGTTAAATAAATTCACGTTACGTATGTACTGCCAGGCACCTTTGGTTTTCTCTTTTTCTGTAATTTAGATGGAAAATGTGTGCCTTTTTACCATTTGTGTCAAAAAATTCTAAAAGTAGCCAAATACATTTTAAAAATAGATAAATTTGTTGCTAGATGCTTTTGGAAGAAAAAGTTGCTAGAGGTAGTTGCTTCAACAGGGTAGACCTCTGATGCGTTTTCTCGTTTATTATGTTTATATGCCACTTTGAAATTAAAAAATCAAAACTGTAAAATGCATTTTAAACGTGTTTCCGTCCACAAAAAGAGAATAGTCTTGGATATATATATGTATATGTATATGTGTGTGTGTGTATGTTAAGAAATGCTTTATTGCTGTTGTTACAGATCAATGGAGCCAGAAAGACCAGGCTCACTAGAGCCATGCTGTGAACCCATAAAGCACGGGTTAAGCAAAAGATGTTGTAGAGATGCTGCCAGTGGCAACCCAGAATTAAGGTACTTAAAAAAAAAAATGTTAATAGCAAAGATAGATAGATAACAAAAATGGGTTCTTTGGGTTAAATTCAGAGCACGGATTCTAAGTATAGGTCACCATACTTGGCTGTATGTCACGTCACTTTCACTTTTTTACACTCTAAAAACTGCTGGGTTGAAAACAACCCAATTTGGGTTATTTTGACAACCCAGCGCTGGGTCAAAAAGGGACGAACCCAGCGCTGGGTTGTTTTAACCCAACCAGTTGGGTTATCATATTTAACCCAGCCTGCTGGGTTGCCTTTTTTTATAGTTCAAAATGACTATATTGCAGGGTTTAAAAAAACAGAGCGGGTGTTTTTTATCACTGTATTTCAGAAGGAAAACTACTGTATTTAGAAAATGTTCGATATCATTTCGAATGTGCTTGATAAGGCAGCGTTTGTGAGCTCAGCACCGCTCTGCAGCCGTTACCGGAGAAACCTACCTCCCGCTCTTAGCGCCTCCTGCTGGCAGAAAATAAACTCGCAGAGTGCAGCCATGTGGGGAAACAATGCATTTCTACGTTAAAATTAACCCAAATTGAGTTAGGCATTAAACCTACAAATGTTGTTCATTTTAAATATCACTTTTACACACAAATAATAATTACCAAAAGGAAAATATTTATTAAAAACGAGAGAAAAGTCAAAAAGTAACATGTTAGAAGATATGCAGAAAAGGATGGCATTAACAGCTACAGAGTTCATAAAGCATTGAACATTTGATGAATATAACTTAAAATCAAATTGGCCTTTGTTCAATTGTATATATTGTATAAAAATATACGAAAACACATACAATAAATTTACAATTAGTTAGGTTTTTTTCCAACTATTCTGGCATGACAGTACACAAATAAATCACAACATTAACTTTGATATTATAACATTTAACAGACGCATGTGTGTGTGTGTGAAAGAATGTGAGCAGGTGTATGAATGACAGTGTGTAAACTCTTCTACTAAACAACACAGAAAAAGCATTTAACTTTTTTTTTAACAAATTATACACTTACAGTTTGTTTCAAAGTCCATGAATACAGATCATGCATCACAGTCAATTTTCACGATCTCTTTAGCATAACTGAAGTAATCATGAAGAAACCCCATCTGCACAGCATCTGACATCTTCTACATCATCCAGGGCAGCGTCCTTCTTTAAAACCACTGCTGTTTAGGGGAAAGAAGATTCTCCTCTCTGACCAGGATTCATCCAGTCACCGCCTGTTCTTCATCAGTGGCCTAAGAGAAACACATTTGAAAAAATTAAACATTTAATTAAACTATCCATTTTCAGGTAGAGGTGTATTCACATCTGTAAGGATAGGTAAATAATCGGTTTTAAAGTTTCAACACTTTGTGTGGTTGTTTAATGTCTCAGTCCACCACAGCTCTCATGAAGTCTATAATGGCAGCACTAGTGTGAGGGCAGGTGATATTGTTTGAATAAATATCGCTTTCAGAAAGCTTCTTTACTGAAACATTAAAACAGACATGACATTCACATACCTCACAATATTCATGTACATGGAGGGCTGCTCTTCAAACCGTTAGTTCACCAAATAATTAAAATGTTTATAATTTACTCTCCTCATGTTTTTCCAGACTCATACAAAATCTGCTAATTTTTTGGAAAACGTATGAATATATTTAATATTCTCTTTTTGTGTTATTTTATTTTGAACATACATGTTTGCTATCATATAATTTAAGATGTATTCATATATAAATATCAGAATTTACTTCTACAATAACTCTATATTTATGAAGCTTGAAAATACTGATTATCTAAACTATAAATGGATTAACAAATATTATGAGAAAACTAAAAATATATTAATTTATGTTGTAACGACAGACAAAAGTCTTATAGGTTTGGAATGACTTGAGGGCAAGTAAATTATTTTTTGTGTGAACTTTACCTCTAAGCATACCTGTCAAGTTTTGGATTTGAAAATAAGGGAAATTTTCCAGCGCCCATTGCGAGCAGTCCCACCACCCCAACAAAGCTCCAGTATCCCTTACATTTTAAGACAGGTGTTATAGCCCAAATTAAAACACAAAAGGGTATATATGAAGAGCATTTATTTAAAGGCTTATTTGCATATTTTCTGTTAATTTAACATTGATGTCTTTACATTTACATTTTATTTTAATTCCACACATTCTTTTCATTTCATATTGCTTTTCTTTAACAGTTTTTCTTTTCATTTCACATAACTTTTCTTTTACTCTTTTAGTGAGTTGTTGTACCAATTTGTTGCAGACTTTGCATTCTTTAAAAAAAGTAAATTCGCTGTCCCATTTATCACGGTATTTACACATGGGTTTTGGTTTTTTGGCAGGTGTGCCTTCACTCTCTATTGTAGCATCCATCATCCGTCTCTGTTTTTTCTTTTGTTGTTGTTGTTGTTTTTCCCACGTTATAACTCATGTCATCTGACCTCACACACCCCTCGCGACAGGCTACTACAGGTGGGAGTAATCGTGAGACTAGTGACAGAGCTCAGATTGGGAATGTTTTTATTATTATTATTTTATTAATAACGCAGGTAAAAAAAAAAAAAAAAAATAAAATAAAAAAAATAAAATAAAAAATACGGGAGATTTACGGGAAAATACTAATACGGGAGGACGGCGGGAAAGAAGGGTAAAATACGTGACTTTCCCGGCCAAAACGGGATACTTGACAGGTATGCCTCTAAGAGCGAAGACCAAGAATAATGACTCTCCAAATCAGACAACTCCAAAGTTGGTTTGAGTTCTGCAATAAAAAACACAGACATCAATGGTCTTAATGAAATGAGCACGTAATCACACTGTTGTTGCATCAAAATGTGAAGTAAACTGGCAGGAGACAACAGAAAAATTTATTTTCTAAAAATAACTTACATAAAATCTCAAAGGAATGATGCTCTCCCATGTCTCTTGCTTTTAACATCTACAAAAACAAAAAACAAACATTATTTTACTCTTAGTAAAACACAACAACTGATAACATGAAATTATGAAGTTTACTTGCCTTAAACGATCATTCCCTGTCTTCAGAAGAAGCTGAGAAAACCACCTCCTCACACAAGCACTTGTGTGTCCTTAACTTCAGTTAGTTTGAGTTCTGCAAAGAAGGGGCATCAATGGTTTCAATAAAATATTAACATACACATACATATATAAAATCACACTGTTTTTGCATCAAAATGTGAAGTTAACAGGCAGGACACAACAGAAACATTAATTTTCTAAAAAAAAAAAAAGTAATAATAATTTAACTCACATCAGTCTCAAAAGAATGAAGTTATCTTGTCTCTGGATTTCAACATCTAAAAAAACAACAACATTATTTTAGTCTTAGTAAAAATAAAGATAACTTGATGTTATTCTGAAGTTTACTCTCCTTAACCCGTCTGCCCCACTCTTCAGAAGAACAACTCCTCCTCATCCTCACACAGGTCTGTGACTCCTCACACAAACAGCTTCTGTGTCTTTAACTCCCAGCGCGAGGACAATGAAGACAGGAGCTGGACAAGTCTGAAATATTACATGTAAAACATACTTTTAACAGTTACCACTTCAACAGCCTCAAAATAATTATGCTAGTCTTTACTACACAATGCCGTTTCCTTTAGGAGACAAACATACATTCAGTTTAACCGCGAAAAAAAAGACAAATTCACATGAGCGTAACCGTGACCATAACCGTCTGTTAACGCCTCAAAGAGAACAGATAATGTAAAATCTTATGTAAATATGACAAAATACATTCACAGACGTTATATTCAAAGTACGTCCTCCGTTCAGTAACGTTACATGAGGCAGTTAAGACCTCCGTGTTCGAGGCGAAAACCGCGTCCGTTTTTTTATATATAACGTATATAACGTTAAGCTCCTTTGTTTCCGCCTTTCATAAAACCTTCCGCCTTTCATACAACCAGGTAAACAATAAAAGATAACTTTACATTTTGAATATTTAACGTTACTTACCATAGTCTTTCACTCGCTTCTCGCTTCTATCACGCTGAGAAAATGGCGGCTGCTCGCACAGGAGACGTACGATTTTGACGTGACGTGCGTGCTCTCCTTCACGTCCGCGTCCTCAACCCACCCCGCTGGGTTAAAAAAGAAAGTTATTTTCAACCCAAACTTGGGTTAAAACATCCCAAAGCCCTATCAAACGGCCTCAACCCAGCAGTTGGGTTGAAAAAACAACCCAGCGTTTTTTAGAGTGTACATAATTATAAATAGCACACACAAATATTATGCTTTTTTTTAAACTTTTTTTTTTTGGATAGAGTTTGAAAGCACTAATAAAGACATTTCTGAACACAGGTGAGTAATGTGGGTGAAAAAGTATGTACACTGTTCCTGTGACTCAAGTGATAGAGCATCGCATTAGCAGCGCAGGGTTGTGGGTTAAAAAATTGTTAGCCTGAATGTACTGTAAGTTGCTTTGGATAAAGGCTTCTTCTAAATGCATAAATTTAATTTTTAACATTTAATTTTAATTTAATTTTGAAAACAAATCTCACCAAATACATTTCACAAATACAAATAAACAGCATGCAATACACTGAATTAAGCATTAAAGCTTGAAGTAGAAATACTAAAATATTTAGAAAAATGTCCTTCAAAATTACAACTTCGGAAAAACATTTCTAATATGTTTTTATCAATAAAGTCTGCTCTGATCACAAGAACATTACTGTATGATAAAGTGTTCTGAATGGAGCAGTCATTCATTTGTCATGTTTCAGATTGATGCAGTCAGAAAGAGCAGATTCACTGGCGCCCAGCTGTGTGTCCATAAACAGTGCTCAGTCAATAGAGCTTCCAGTGTTCTTCAGGAATGAACAAAGGTATGTTTCAAAATAAAAAGTAAAACATTGGAGGCATTTCTTTAATGTAAACCCAAGGAATCTTTCAATATTGAACCTTGATCTGTGTATAATTACTTAAAGTAACGACTGTCCATATACTGATGTCTGTAATGTGCTCACTCAGGTCACATACAAGAAGACAATGTCAGAGTTGTGATGGGAAAAAGCCAGCACTCCGAGAGTGCAGGTATTCACACATATAAATGCATGTAAATTAAAATTGACCACTGATTAGTTTTTTAACAATACATTTCATTAAAAAACATGTCTGCCGGTGTATACATCTGTTATTGCTTGCTAATTTGTGTTTTCTAACTTATGTTGAAGCACTGACTGTCAACATGCTGAAGCCCACAACAAACATATATCAGATCTGTGGAAAATGTTTCACTGTTTATGTGAGGGAACAGAAAAGCAGGGAAACCCAACACTTCTTAGTGAGATCTACACTGAGCTCTACATCACCGAAGGGGGAAGTGGAGAGATCAATGATGAGCATGAGGTCCGTTGGATTGAAAAAGCATCAAGAAAAGCTGCAACAGAAGATACCCCAATCAGCCTGAATGACATTTTCACACCATTACTTGGACAAGATCAGGCCATCAGAACTGTGCTGACTAAAGGAGTCGCTGGGATTGGAAAAACAGTCTCTGTGCAGAAGTTTATTCTGGACTGGGCTGAAGGGAAGGCAAATCAGGACGTCCACTTCATATTTCCACTTCCTTTCAGAGAGCTGAATTTGATAAATGACAAAAAGCTCAGTCTTTTAGATCTTCTCCAAGTTTTTTTCCCTGAAACAAAGGAAGTGGACGTTTTCAGTAAGAAATATAAAGTGTTGTTTATCTTTGATGGTCTAGACGAGTGCCGTTTTCTCTTAGATTTTCCCAGCAATGAAATTCTACTGGATGCAACCAAAGAGACATCAGTAGAAGTGCTGCTGACAAACCTCATTGTGGGGAATCTGCTTCCCTCTGCTCTCATCTGGATCACCTCCAGACCAGCAGCAGCTGATCTCATCCCCTCCGAGTGGGTCCATCGAGTGACAGAGGTACGAGGCTTCAATGACCCCCAGAAAGAGGAGTATTTCAGGAAGAGAATCAGTGATCAGATCCTCTCAGACAGAATCATCTCACACCTGAAGTCATCGAGGAGCCTCTACATCATGTGTCACATCCCAGTGTTCTGCTGGATCTCATCCACAGTTCTAGAGAAGATGTTGAGTCAAGCAGAGAGTGGAGACATTCCCAAGACTCTCACTCAAATGTACACACACTTCCTGATCCTTCAGATGAGAAATATGCATGAGAAGGCCTTTAAAACGAAAGTGAAAGATGAAGACATGATCCTCAAACTGGGGAAACTGGCTTTTAGGCACCTTATGAAAGGCAGTGTGATATTTTATGAAGAAGATCTGAGAGAATGTGGCATCGATGTGACAGAAGCATCAGTGTACTCTGGGTTGTGCACTCAGATCTTCAGAGAGGAGTTTGGTCTGTGTCAGAGGAAAGTCTTCTGCTTCGTTCATCTGAGCATTCAGGAACATCTAGCAGCTGTGTACGTGATGTTTTCATTCAATTTGAAAAACCTAGATGTTCTCAGTGAATACCAGTCCTTAAATCAGGATGTTCAGTACCCAGTATGTTTCACAATCTATGAGCGGGCTGTGGAAACAGCTTTGAAAAGTAAGAATGGCCATCTAGACCTCTTTCTTCGCTTCCTTCTGGGTCTCTTGTTAGAGTCCAATCAGACTCTTTTTCAGTGCCTACTTACACAAACAGAAGCAACATCTCACAACGCGGAGCAAATTATCCAGTATGTCAAGAGGAAGATTACAGAAGATCCTTTCTCCAGAGAAATCCATCAATCTGTTTCACTGTCTGAATGAACTAGGTGATCATACTCTGGAAAATGAAATCCAAGACTATCTGAATGCTGGAACGATCCAAGATGCCATTCTGTCTCCGTCTCAGTGGTCAGCGCTGGTTTTTGTGTTGCTTACCTCAGAAAAACTGGAAGTGTTTGAACTAAACAAATACATCAGGGATGAGTTCAACCAAAAACACCTCACACAAGATCAAGTTCTCCATAATCTACTGCCTGTGGTTGAACTGTCCAGATCAGCTCAGTGAGTAAAAAGTACTGTATATATGTGCTTAGATTTGACTAAACATTTCCATATTTTCTTGTACATAATGGGCCTTGTTTTGAACTTGCTGTACATGTACAGATATGTGCCTTTGACTAGGACTTTACTAGCATTAATTATATTTCCTTGTGACATTAAGAGATGTTAAGAGTATTTCTAGTATATATTAATGATCATATAAAAAACAAATAAATAACGTTTCTGTAATTTCTCCTGTTTTTATGTGAGCGATCTTATTTTATTCGTTTATTTATATTTTTCAGGCTTGGCTGTTGTAGCCTGTCAGAGAATTGCTGTGCTGATCTGGCATCAGTTTTCAGCTCCGAATCCTCATGTCTGAGAGAAGTAAACTTAAACTTCAATAATCTGCAGAGTTCAGGTGTGAAGCTCCTTTCTGTTGGACTGGGAAATCCTCACTGCAAACTAGAAACTTTGTGGTAAGTCCTGAAATTTGTCAAAACCACAAATAGATCCTGCACAGTTAAAATAGAATTTGTACATACTCTGGTATCATGCGCTGTATTAATGGAACTGGAATGTGAGCAAACAAAACTGTCTGGAGCAGGTTGTGGCGGTGTGGTCTCACAAACGAATGCTGTGCCGCTCTGGCTTCAGCCCTGAATTCAAACCCTTCACATCTGAGAGAGCTGGATCTGTCTGAAAACAACCTACGAAATCAAGGCGTGAAGCTTTTCTCTGATGGACTAAAAAATCCTCAATGCAAACTGGAGACACTAAAGTATGTTATTCAAAAGCTAAAAATAGAAAAGTAAATTAAATGGTTTGATGTGTTAGAATTAAAAAAAAAAAATGTTAAAAAGTTAATTATAAATGTAGATGTCTAAATCTGTCCTACTGATGTTTGTACTCTCCTGGGGTGCTGTAAATGTATACTTTGAGAGCTTCTGAGCAAATGTAAAGAATTTTACAGTGTGTCCCATTGTTCTTTTCTGCAGGCTGAGATTTTGTAACTTGTCATATAAAAGTTGTGCAGCTCTAGCTTCAGCTCTGACATCAAACCCCTCACACCTGAGAGAGCTGGATCTGTCTGAGAATGTATTGGGAGATGACGGAGTTAACTTTATCTCTGATGGACTCAGAAATCCTCTTTGTAAACTGGAGATATTATGGTAAGAATTTTGTTCAAGATAGGTGAGATAAAAACCTTTTTAGTTGATGGAAAATTTATTTAAAGCAGGCAAATTGTAAGTACCAATTGTAAGTACCAGGCAAAAAAAAAGTTTATAATAAAGTGTTTATATTTATATATATATATATATATATATATATATATATATATATGAAATGAGAGGGTTAATGCTGTGTCATTGTTCTGTCTCCAGGCTTCGAGATTGTGATGTAACAGATGAAGGTTGTGCTGCTCTGGCTTCAGCTCTGAGATCAAACCCCTCACACTTGAGAGAACTGGATCTGACTAAAAATAATATCACAGACATGGGAGCAAACCAGCTCTCTGCTATAAAATTGGATCCACTATATAAACTGGAGAAAGTAGAATATGTTTGAGATATTTATATATATATTTATGAATCTTTTTTTTTTTGTCAATCTTTATTAACCAAGTGACAAATGTTGCACTAGGAAAATAAGATTGTCAACGCATTTTTTTTTTTTTTTTGAAGAATTACACTATTATCTGTAATAATGGATGTGTTTTCATTAAATGTTTTCTTTTTGTAAAAATTACATTTGAAGAGAGTTCAGCTATGAACTGGGCTGCTCGTCGGATTCGTTGCTGCAGTAAAGCTGTACCTGGGACTATGTTTTAGCATATAATTCATTCATTTTCACAATTAAACCCTTTCTAATGTATGTGATCTGTTGTTTTTTGGTGTTTTAAAATCTGTCCAACACATTAGGTGATGGAAATATTTTCTGAATGTGTTTGAGATTATTATCCCGGCGGATGGCCATGTCATGAAATGGAGAACATTTCTTTCTGTTCTCTGTTAAATGTCAAATCTTTACCTTTTTAATGTTATTTTATGTCTTTATAACCAAATATAGTTGTTTATAATGCAACTACATATAGTTAATCATTTTATACTTTTGTGTTTAGTTTATATTGCAATTATATAATATATTCTACATTTTGCAGAGTGATAAGGTTTCAATGGGCAATTTTCCCCCAACTTGTGATTAATTTATTTAAAAGTTGCTATCAGTGTGTATTTCAGTATTTCTTCCTTTATTTAAAATGAATATTTTTTAAATGTGTTTTAGGGAAACCCCACGTGTTTTGCTGTCGATTCAAACTGTGTGGATTTAACTGAAAATCCCATCATTTAAAACTAATTTTTACAAGAAGTTTTTGAAACGTATCAATTGTTTGTTTTTGTGAACGCCCATTGACTTGTTTAGATGAGAAGTACACAAATCAGAAAGTGAAAACATTTACAGTAAGTTGCTTCTCGGGAAGAAGGTCTGCATAAAAGGTAGGTCGTGGTTATTTATTATACTCATAAGTATTGGTTAATGTTTTGAAATTCTTCAAGATGAAAACCACTATGAAAGATATTGTTTAGACCTAGACTACATATTACTTAAAGTAAAATCGCCGTGACAAATGTTTCCTGAATGACTAATTCGCTGGTGATCATAGTGCTTTACAACACGACTGAACAGGACATCGCGTTAATTACAGAGTAATGAGTTTCAGGCCAATTTTATTCAGGTTGCTGTATAAAAAGTACTTTAATACTGTAACTAGTTTAAAAAGCCTTGCGCTGCCTAACAACTAATCGCTGAAACTGGTTTGTCAAGGATCCTCGTGATCTTTAGAGATGAGGCTGAGCGATGTTGCTGTTTTATTAGCTTGATATTAAACAGTCATTTGTCACTTTTTTATAAAGGTGTTCCGAATTACATATTTATCTTTTGTTTCCTTAACCTGCAAAAGCAATATGGTTCAGCCAGGCATTATAATACTAAGTAAAACTGAATGTTGTTTATTTACTGAAATAAGACTTAATTGAGTGATTATTTATTATTATTTATTTATTTATTTATTATATTTTTCTATTTTGCCTTCAGAGAGGAATTTGGAATTTGAAAGACTGTATCAGTTCATCTGTCTAAAAAAAAAACAGGACGGCACATGACGTACACAACTAGTTGGGCTACATGTTTCACCTTTTACTCTGACAAAAACTATTGTTTTGAGAGATAACAAGTTTGCTTAAAAACAAAAATGTTTACGGTATGTGACTTCTGTCCAGTATGTTGCATTTCTTACATTTGTACATGTTGTTTCATAATCTAGGATAGTCTGTATGATGAATTAGGTTTCTGGCCATATTTTGACCATTTGGTTAACTTGCTGCTACTATTACTTTTATTTGGTATATTTGCAGAATGATTGTAGCTGGAATGAGTTCTGAAAATGTAACCGAATACTGAGGCCCACTAGTAAGTAAGCAAATGCTTGGCTAATTGTATGGGTGGCAAGTAACCCCTCAATTATTACTTTGCATTAATACTTTCAATTAATACATTGTAATAGTTATAGACAAATTGGTTTCTTACTTCATGTAATATTTAGTCTTTAGTCTGGTAGTTAATCGCCATTTCTGTTTTCCTGAAGCACATCCCAGAAGGGGAGATCATATTTAAAAAGACCTGGTTATTAGGAGTCATCATTCAATGGATCAACTCAAGGTTGAAAAGCCCAGGTAAATGATCTTGATCAAACTCCATTTAAATTAAAGCTTTGTTAGTCTTTAGTATTATGTAACTATATTAAAGCCAAAATGTTTTATAACTCTCAATTGCACATTTTTAATGTCACAATTACACCTAGTTCATTGCGCAGCACTTGGTTCTGAATGACAGGGAGATCCACTGAATTAATGTTGTAATGTCGCTGTTTCACTGCAGCTCAGAGCAGCAAGGGAGATCAGCATCTCCATCTCCTAGCCATGCATCCATGAGGAGTGATCACTCCATGGGTCATCCAGAGAATTTAAAAGAATCCAGGTACATCAATACTTATTAGTTTTTTTTTCTCACTATCACTTTTCAGTTTTTAATTTTAGGCAATATCATTTAAAATAAAATAAAAAAGAGATAATGTTAACTATTTTAACAATTGTGGATTAAACGGTCTGCTATGTGTGTTATAAATTAGTTTAAATGCATAACAAGATTTATTTTGATTTTTCAGTGCTGCCTCACCCCTTGATAAAGTTCAAGAAGCAGTCCAGTCAAATCTGAGGGGCAGATTTCAGTGTTTGTGTGAAGGGATATCAAGACAGAGTGACCTCATTCCTCTCAATGAGATCTACACTGAGCTCTACATCACAGAAGGTGGAAGTGGAGAGATCAATGATGAGCATGAGATCAGGTGGATTGAAACTGCATTTAGGAGAGGAACCTCAGATGATACGCCAATCAACTTGAATGACATCTTCAAACTTTTACCTGGACAAGATCAGGCCATCAGAACTGTGCTGACTAAAGGAGTCGCTGGCATTGGAAAAACAGTCTCCGTGCAGAAGTTCATTCTGGACTGGGCTGAAGGGAAAGCAAATCAGGACGTCTACCTCATATTTCCACTTCCTTTCAGAGAGCTCAATTTGATAAAGGACCAAACATTCAGTCTTCAAGAACTTCTGCAACCTTTCATGGGAATAGAACAACTTGAAATCTCTCCAAATGGACGTAAATTCATTTTCATCTTCGATGGTTTGGATGAGTGTCGACTGGGTTTGGATTTTCACAACAGTGTGAGGTTGTGTGATGTGACTGAATCAGCCTCAGTAGACGTGCTGCTGACAAACCTCATTGTGGGGAATCTGCTTCCCTCTGCTCTCATCTGGATCACCTCCAGACCAGCAGCATCTGATCTCATCCCCTCCGAGGGGGTCCATCGAGTGACAGAGGTACGAGGCTTCAATGATCCACAGAAGGATGAATACTTCAGGAAGAGAATCAGTGATCAGATCCTCTCAGACAGAATCATCTCACACCTGAAGTCATCGAGGAGCCTCTACATCATGTGTCACATCCCAGTGTTCTGCTGGATCTCAGCCACAGTTCTAGAGAAGATGTTGAGTCAAGCAGAGAGTGGAGACATTCCCAAGACTCTCACTCAAATGTACACACACTTCCTGATCCTTCAGATTAGAAATATGCATGAGAAGGACTACGAAAAGAAAATTAAAGATACAGACATGGTTCTCAAACTGGGTAAATTAGCTTTTCAGCAGCTGGAGAAACGGAATCTGATCTTCTACGAAGAAGACCTTAAGGAATGTGAGATTGACGTACAAGAAGCGTCTGTGTACTCAGGATTGTGCACTCAGATCTTCAGAGAAGAATCAGGGCTGTTTCAGAGGAGAGTCTACTGTTTTGTTCATTTGAGTGTTCAGGAACATCTTGCAGCTTTGTATGTGTACCTCTCTTTTGTGAACCTAAGTATAAATGTGATAGACCAACCTAGTCTTCTACCCAGTGTTCTGACTTGTGCTACAAAAGGTTCATTATCAATATATGACCTCTATCAGAAAGCTGTAAAGAAAGCTCTGCAGAGTACAAGTGGACATCTGGACCTTTTCCTTCGCTTCTTTCTGGGATTCTCACTGGAGGCCAATCAGATGCTCTTACGAGGCATACTTAGCTCTGACAGCAAAGAGAGAATAGTTAATTACATAAAGCAGAAGATCAGAGAGAATCCATCTCCAGAGAAATCAATCAATCTGTTCCATTGCCTAAATGAACTGAAGGATCATTCACTAGTGGAGGAAGTCCAGCATTACCTAAAATCAGGGTCAGAAATAAAGACCACACTTACAGCCTCACAGTGGTCAGCTATGGTCTTTGTATTGCTGACCTCAGGGCAAAAACTAGATATGTTTGATTTAAAGAAGTATGTTTGGACACATGTCTTGCCAGATGAAAGTCTTCAAAAGCTACAACCAGTGCTTGAAGCATCTAGAACGGCAAAGTATGTCACGCCAGTAATAATCCTTTTTAGTCCTTATATTTATATTTATCTTGTTAGATTTTGCACAAGATTTTTCTGCATTAAGTTATTTTGGTTAATCTAGAAAGTTTGATTAATCTTAATTAAAACTCTGGAATCTAAAAGATTTGTGTAAATTCCAGAATTAATCTGCTCAATACGGTCTATACATGGTGGGATTTATTATTATTTTTCTTCCAGTTTTGGTGATCAGAACCTATCAAGAAAAAGCTATGCCACTCTAGCTTCTGTTCTTACATCAAAAACCTCATGTCTGAGAGAGCTGAACCTGGCTAAGAGTAATGTAAGTGATTCAGGACTTAAGCTACTCTGTGATGGCCTGCAAAATCCTCAATGTCGTTTAGAAACACTGAAGTAAGTTCCTCCTCTTTTGTTTTTTCTTCATTTTCATAGATTTGGTTTATTTACCTAATTCCTTTATTGCCAAAATGAAATAATAATAAAGTAGTAAATATAGTTCACGCTTAACAAGACAAAATACATCGTTAAGTGCAATCTATGAAAAAGTCTTACAGTTTTTGCCCGTTGCTTGAACACTATAGACCCATGCTTAGACTAAAGTAACACAACTTGAAGCTTTTGTTACCATACCTCAAACACATTTACCCATACCTTAAACAAAAGCGCTGCTTTGCACTTTAGTTGCAATTCTGCAACACACTTACTCCTTTATGCAACACACATATTCTGCATACTAGACTCTATTTCATACATAAGACACTTCGTTCAAAACATCAGGTAATTGCTACCACTCAAATACGCAACTGAAGGCACTTACTTGCAAAACTGAACACCAATCAGCCAGCTACAAAAAGCCCTCAGTTTAGCCATTTCAAGAACTTTGCATGCATGGATGGAGGGAGAGCAAGAGGAAGAGGAAAAGCAGGAAGAGGAAAAGCAAGAGGAAGAGGAGGATGAGGAGGTCGAAGAGGCCATGCACGGACCCATATTTCTGATGATATAAGAGCAACTTTGGTGGACCATGTCATCAACCATGGCCTGACTGTGAGGGAAGCTGGGCAGAGAGTCCACCCACATGCCGCATGTCTCTTCTGCAGGCAATGTAACAGTGGTGACATTCAGGTGACAGCAATCCATGGATGGTTTCAACATGCAAGGGGATATTTTCCCCGGTGCCTAGTGGGAGAAGACATTGCTTGCGATGTCGATGAGGCCAACAGACGGCGGGATCCATGAGCCCACGAATGCACAATTGCCATGATTTTCTGTGTTTACAGTATAGTGTTTTTTATATTATATATATATATATTTTTTTTTTTGTTTTTTTTTTTTTTTTTGCTTTATCTGAATTAATGTTACTGCAATGTACAGTGATACAATGTACAAAATTGAGTAGGCCTATTTGCTTTTTTTGGTTGTTTGAAAATGTGCCTCAAAACTGAAGTGTTTTATATAAAGTAGACTAGTGTATTCCCCCTGATCTGAAAGTGTATGCATAAGATTGCAAGTATGTGTCATTTTGTCATCAGAGTTACACTTTGACAAAGGAATGTTAGGTTTTGATAGCAGAGTTTAGGTTTTGATAGTAGAGCTTCAGTTTGACACAGATGTGAATGGTATATTTCCCAGTGTTGTGTCATGTTTACTTGTGTGTAGAGTTTTGGCACAATGAGCAAAGTTTTGCAAAATGTGTTCAAGCAACGGGCAAAAACTGTAATAGGCAAGTAATCATAAAAATGTACCTTCAATCTTAAAAATAAAGGCTTAGAGATTAAAAGAGATTAAAACTAAAGATTTTGCCAAAAAAATTTTGCTGCTGAGTGCTCCTGTTGATGTCTTGGTAGCAACTGTTAACTTTGTAACTGTTGCTTCCAGCTGAAATACGTCCCCTATCCATAATTTTGCTTTCTGCAGTGAAAAAGTTATCTACCGTATTTTCCAGACTTTAAGTTGCACTTTTTTTCATAGTTTGGCTGGTCCTGCGACTTATAGTCAGGTGTGACTAATTTATCAAAATTAATTTGACATGAACTGAGAGAAATGAACCAAGAGAAATGAACTAAGAGAAAACATTACCGTCTACAGCAGCCAGAGGGCGCTCTATGCTGCTCAGTGCTCCTGTAGCCTACACTGAAAACATAGAGCACCCTCTGGCGGCTGTAGACGGTAATGTTTTCTCTTGGTTCATGGTTCAGAATTATTGCAAAACTGACATTGAGAAAAAGTCTTTAAATGAAGAAACCTCTCTCTGTGTGTGTGTGTGTGTGTGTGTGTGTTTTGCAGACTGGAGTTTTGTGGTGTTTCTGATAAGGATTGTGATTTTCTGGCTCTGGCTTTGAGATCGAACCACTCACATCTAAAAGAGCTGGATTTGTCTGGAAATAAACTCACTAACTCCGGATTAAAGATTCTTTCTGCTGAATTACAGAATCCTCTTTGTAAACTTAAGAATCTGTGGTAAGAATACTTCTAAATGATCCTAAAACACATATTTTGACATTTGGTTTTTTGTTACCATAAACAAGGTGTCCATTAATCTACATTTGATTTCATTTCCTCTTCAGGATTAGACTTTGTGGTATCACAAGTGATGGCTGTGCATCTCTGGCGTTAGTTCTGGGATCAAAGCATTCATATTTTAGAGGGCTGAATCTGTCTGGGAATAGATTAGGAGATTCAGGAATAAAGAAGCTTGCTGAAGGACTAAAGAATCCTCACTGTAAACTGGAGATATTGAGGTAAGCTTATCTCACAGACTAATGTACGGAGAGTCATATCTGACACACATTAATGAATATTGTATGCTGTATATTTTTTGAAGGTTGAGGGATTGTGGTATCACAGATGAAGGTTGTGTTCTCTGGCTTCAGCTCTGAGATCAAACCCCTCTCACCTGAAAGAACTGGATCTGTCTTGCAATAAACTTGGAGACACTGGATTGCGGAAGTTATCTGATGATCTGGAGAATTCTGACTGTAACCTTGAGACACTCAGGCAAGATTTGCATTCACCACATTTGTCAAAATAAGTCCTTTGTTCGAAAGCTAGAAACAGAAATGATTGTAATTCTCTCAGCAGGTTAAATCATTGTGAATTCTCTGATGAGGGCTGTACTGCTCTGGGTTCAGCTTTGAAATCAAACCCCTCACACCTGAGAGAACTGGATCTAGGTTGGAATAAGATCGGTGACTCAGGTGTGCAAGCACTGTTTGAAGCTTTGAAGGATCCAAACTCTAAACTGGAAGTTCTGCGGTAAGTTAATTTGAAAATCATGCTGAAAATGCAGATTTAAATATTTCTTTATTTTCATATTGCAGACGGTCCACTGATTTTCAATTCATCATATCATTCAATTCAATTCAAGTTTATTTGTACAGCGCTTTTTACAATACAAATCGTTACAAAGCAACTTTACAGAAAATTATGTTTCTACAATATTTAGTAGTAGCTTATGGTGGTGACTGTCAGTTTGTGCACGTTTGACAGGATTTTTAGAAAAAATGAATACAAGACGTAGACAGCTAGACGACAAACATTATTAATAGTATTCATTAATAATTATTATATGATGCAGTCACATGTGTAGCAATATTTGTTAGTTCTGTTTGTTGATTCAGGGTTAGCATCATCTCTTCTCAGGTGTTCTGGATCCAGACTGGAGCTTGTGAATGGCAAAACATAGAAACGAAATAGAGGCATCATTAGCATAGCTGCTGATCCAACAAAGTAAAATTAGTTTAACCCAAGCTAATGAATAAAAATGCACATTTGATCAGATGCAATTACACCAGGGGTTCCCAAACTTTTTAGCCCGCGACCCCATGATAAATGCGCTGCTGCCCCGCGACCCAACACCACCCCCCCCCCCCAAAAAAAAAAAACACCTCTCGTCGCGTGAAATGTAGTACAGCAAATCGATTTTATGCCCAGTCTCAAAGCACACGAAGTTATATTTTATTGTTCTGTGTGCAAAATCAGTGTTACAATTCTGTATGAGCTGCTCGATATCCACCTGTTCTCTCTCGGAAAGTAACTGTGCAGCTATGTTGGGTTGAACTCGTTCATTATTCTGCCATCAGGAACCAGTCGAGTAAGTCTGAGCTGCTCACACGCGTGCTCACACCCGTGCGCGCGCACACACACGCGCACACACACACTCCTGCTAATCCGCTAGATGTGTCACTTTATGCTTTCCATGGTGACGCGTCATTGCTTGTCACGTGACATACCGCAGCAACAACAGAGCTGAATGAATGATCTGCTTTTGTCATTTTTCCTTTTTTATTCAAAATATTAACAAATTTGTTAGATATGGTATGAAATAGCTGATATTCCGATTGTCAAATATATGCAAGTGGAAGTGTTTTGTTGTTTAAACACCTTTATAACGATCGCGTTAGTTGAGCTGTATGCGCGTTGGGCGCCGCCATCTTAGTTTGTGCCGCAGACGCAGTTCAGAGAATCAGATCTGTTGGATTTACAACACGTGAATTCATCCACTTCTCCCGAAATACATAAAAGTAAGTGGCTGGTGAACTGGGAGAATAATGGAGTAAACTTTAAAGTTACTTACACAATGTGTATCTGATATGAATAAAATGTGTCTAATTATAATGAAAAAGATTATTATTGCCTCTTCCTTTGACATCAGTGTGTATTTTACAAACTCTAAATGTATTATTTTTTCTAGTACTTATATGTCTGAAACCTAAAATAAACATTATGTGGTTGAAAACACTGAAAGGTTGTGATGACAGCTCTGAGCGCACTTGTCTCTGGCTCAGCGCCAGCCAACTCGCGAGAGCACATTTGAATTTCACGTCATGCACTGACCGGTGTGGTCGTACACTCCAGGGACTAGCCTAGACTGATCACACCGGTGTGATCGTACGTGCGATGCGAAAGAGTTAAATTAATTGAAACCATGGGGTCGCGACCCCTACTTTGGGAACCACTGAATTACACTCACAATTTAAGAGATACATTATTTGAATGCTTAGCGAAAGAGATGCGTTTTTAATCTAGATTTAAACAGAGAGTGTGTGTCTGAACCCCAAACATTATCAGGAAGCCTCTTCCAGAGTTTGGGAGCCAAATGTGAAAAAGCTCTACCTCCTTTAGTGGACTTTGCTATCATAGGAACTACCAAAAGTCCAGCGTTTTGTGACCTTAGGGAGCGTGATGGGTTGTAGCGTGGTAGAAGGCTAGTTAGATATGCTGGAGCTAAACCAATTAGGGCCTTATAGGCAAGTAATGATCATTTGTAACTGATACGGAACTTAATAGGTAGCCAGTGCAGAGACTGTAAAATTGGGGTAATATGATCATATTTTCTTGACCTGGTAAGGACTCTAGCCACTGCATTTTTGATTACCTGTAGCTTGTTTATTGAAGAAGCTGGACAACCACCTAGAAGTGCATTACAATAGTCCAGTCTAGAGGTCATAAATGTGTAACCCCTCTCAACCGGGTCCTCTCTGACGCTCTGAGCGGGGCTCGAACCCGGGTCTTCCGGCATGGGAGGCGGACGCACTAACAAGGAGGCTAAATGGCTACAGCCACTAGCGTCTGTCGCTAGTGCGTCTCTTGAGATCGGGGAGTGAGGTTTACCTGCACAGCACTACTCGCTGGCCTCCGTTACACTCACCCCCCTAAACCTCACTCCCATCCGGGTCACGGCACCAATGTAACCCCTCTCACCCGGGTCCTCTCTGACGCTCTGAGCGGGGCTCGAACCCGGGTCTTCCGGCATGGGAGGCGGACGCACTAACAAGGAGGCTAAATGGCTACAGCCACTAGCGTCTGTCGCTAGTGCGTCTCTTGAGATCGGGGAGTGAGGTTTACCTGCACAGCACTACTCGCTGGCCTCGGTTACAAATGCATGAACTAGCTTTTCTGCATCAGAAACAGATAACATGTTTCGTAGCTTGGCAATGTTTCTAAGATGGAAGAATGCAGTTTTTGTAACATTGGAAATATGATTTTCAAAAGACAAAAGATTTTCATTGCTGTCTTATATAACACCCAGATTTCTGACTGTAGAGAAAGTAACCGTACATCCGTCTAGTTGCAGATTGTAATCTACAAGATTCTGTGTACTGTTTTTTGGTCCAATAATTAATATCTCTGTCTTATCCGAATTTGATTGGAGAAAATTATTTGTCATCCAATCTTTTAAATTTTTAGCACACTCTGTTAGCTTAGATAATTGAGAAGTTTCATCTGGTCTCGTTGAGATATATAGCTGAGTATCATCAGCATAACAGTGGAAGCTAATTCCGTATTTTCTAATAATATTACCAAGGGGCAACATGTATATTGAAAATAGAAGGGGACCTAGAACGGATCCTTGTGGCACTCCATATTTTTATTATCACAGAGAGAGTCATCAATCTGTTCAGTTTTACATAATTATTTATTGCATAGTGGATTTCAAAATTATGTTTTAATGAAAATACATTCTCCAGCTAAAGATCATGTTATTTAGCAAGAGCACAAAATAGTTTTATGTAGAAATTTGTTTGTTTGACACAACTTTATTTGTTTTTACCAACAAAAAACAAAAACAAAAAAACAATGTATATAAAAATCAACAATTCTTTTTTTTATCTACAGACTGAGGGATTGCAAAATTGCAGAGAAAGGTTGTGCTGCTCTGGGTTCAACATTGACATCAAACCCCTCACACCTGAGAGAGCTGGATCTTTCTCAAAATAAACTAAAAAGTTTATGGATTAAAATGCTCTCTACAGCTCTGGAAAAGCATGACAGCAAACTTGAGATACTGCGGTAAGATCATTACTTTTGCTCTACATCTTCTCTGATAGGGTGAATGAAACAGTCCTCCTTAATCAAAATCTGTCCTTGCAGTTTTGAATATTGTGGTCTCACAGATGATGGCTGTGATGCTCTGGCATCCGCTTTGAGATCGAACCCCTCACACCTGAGAGAACTGGATCTGTACATGAACAATCTGGGAGATTCAAGAATACAGCAGTTCTCTGCTATGAAGAATGACCCCAACTATCAACTCCAAAAAATACAGTTTGGAAAAAATAATTTTTAAATGCAGACCAGCATTTAAAGAAATACAATTTTCTTATTCTTCTGCACTGAAATTATCATTATATATCTGAAAATGTAAAGAAATTGATAATGAGACCTTTCACTCCATCTTATTGAAGTCTTTGTACTTTAGACTGAGATTTATTTAGTATTGAGTTAGACTATTTAGTAGATCTCCAGTGACTTTTGTTGACACTAACCTTTGTCAGTTTTCCACATTGCATGCCACAAGGACATAAGCAACAAGCTGGACAATATCCATGTTGTAATCAATTCCTCATACTGTAGCAAGCAAAATGCCATTGCACTTTGAATTAATTTTTTTTACATTTCATAGTTAACGGTTTTAAGCAATTTTGCAATTTTGTAAGGTTCTCTCAAAACTTGAATTATCTTTTGTGTCTGTTTTTTTTTTCTCTCTTTATGTAAAAGCTAAACTGATATATGCGGAATGTGATTGTTTTAAAATGAATGTATCCTACACAAAGTTCTTGTTCAAACAACACAGTTTTTAGCAATAATATTGACTTAATTGCACAGACACTGAACTTAACTGAGCTGGACGATGACATCACTGAATCAACAATGAACCCCCCCAAAACGGCCTATTTTATATTGTCCTCATTATTGACACACCTTTTTCCTATTTAACACTGTAAAGCTGGTTTATCACAATCTGTATTGGGTAAAACGCTATATAAATAAAGGTGGCTTGACTTGACAAGCCAATATTACATTTTATTTAATCAAGTAAACCTGTGATATTTTTATACGCACCTACTGCTAACATAAACAAAAATATGTAAGCTACTAAAATATGTGAAACGGATAGAACGTTATTCTGACCCTTATTGTCCTGCAGATGCTGGCAACTGTGGTTTAATGACTACTTTAAATAATTGAAGTACATAATTCCAGCTAAAAGACGTTTTTTTAATGATAATCTGTCTTTTTTTTCGGTCCAGTAATTCAGTAACTACTGCCACCTAGTGTCTGCATTCTGTCAGCGCAGTTTTACAACGTGTTTTGGTGTCGACATCGCTTGAGACAATTACACATAATTCCACTAGAGAGAGCTGTTTATCAGAGATAATCTGTAAGAGTTCCAAAATTTCACTTCCATTTTACGTAAGTGCAACTAAGTGCAACACTCTAATGTGACAAAGATTGATACTGATATTAAGATTTGGATCTCAGTAAATTTGTGTCATTTCAGTCTATAGGTTTAACGTTACACATGACTGAGGATGTTTATTGGTTGCGAAGGATTAGCAGGATAAACTGTGTAAACATCTGAAGATGAGCAGGTTAAATTTATTACATGTATGCATATACAGTGGGTACGGAAAGTATTCAGACCTCCTTTTTCACAATTTTTCACTCTTTGTTATATTGCAGCCATTTGCCAAAATCATTTTTTTCACATTTATGTACACACAGCACCCCATATTGACAGAAAAACACAGGAAAATAAACTTAAATGATTTAGCAAATGGCTGCAATATAACAAAGAGTGAAAAATTTAAAGGGGGTCTGAATACTTTCTGTACCCACTGTATGTGCCATAGCCAAAACAGGTGCATGTTGGCAACCTTAGCAATGTAAAGTTCAAAGGTCATGTAGATTAGATAGATAGATTGTTTGTTGCATAATGTTAATAATAGGTAGCAATATCGAAGTATGAGCACTAAGTGGTCAAGTTAGTCTGGGAAGCATCAGACAAACACACTCCAATCAATGCATCATTGCTCAGGAAAAGGATTATTCAAAATTTATTTTTTCCTGAGGCTCTTGGTTTGCATCTGTTTCTTCTCTTCTTTCCTCCTCTCTGCTAATCAGGACCTATGAATGTTTATTGAAGTATTGAATTCTCGTGTGTGTGCGCGCGTGCACATTAATTAATCACTTGGGTGTGCCTACGCAAATACCAACATCATAGTCCCATCATGATCTCTGTAACATTTATCCCATGGGACTCTGTACAGATTTCTGAGCATGTCCTTTAGGTACAGTGAAAGCTGAGTGACTAAATGTGATAACATCCAGGGTTTATAAAACCAGTGAACATCAGTGTGACATACATCTTTGTTTCTTCAGCTACAGTCTCTGCATGTCCTATAATTTTTATTAACAGATAACTTTCTATTTATAAGTTGCTTTAAAACACTAACCTCAATTATTGTTGCTACTTTTTAAATGGCATTTAATTATCACTTATGATCTAAACAAAAAGTTAAACCATTAAACCATTAAAATTATTAACCATTAGATAAACCATTTTAATTTTTATTATGTAAAAAACATGATTAGGATCTAGATTTTATATATATATATATATATATATATATATATATATATACACACACACACACACACACACAATTATGACTGGCAAAGTGTCATGTTCCACTGTTAAAAACACAAAGTGATTTTCAAAAGTTCTTAATTACCAGTGAATATCATGTTTCATTCAGCATGCATGAGAATTGAAGGTACATTTCAAGGTGACATTTACAAACAAGATATGATTTTGTAAATAATTTAAAAAGTATGAAAATGTTAAGTATATAAGTAATGTATTCTGGACACATGAAATGCTAACGTTAGCTGTGAACTTTTAGCATTAGTGAAACACAGGGTCATTTTTTTTCATCCAACAAAAATTTATTGAATGAATTTTCACCACAAAATGAAAATGAGAGTTGAGATGTATTGGAATGGCACTTGTTCATAAATCATGAGGTTAAAAAGACCTCCTGTGATGTTTGTAAATACACTGATGGAATTTTTTTTTTAAAGTAAACTTGTAAGTATATCAAAAAAAAAAAAAATCCCTTAAAAGTGTTTTAAGCGATTTCCACTGGGCACATTTGGACTTGCAAATGTGATTTTCGTTTCATATTTGAGTCTCAGTAATAGTCTATATATGAAAGTGTGTGGTCTGTGCCATGTTTGCTTAATGCTGATGATAGTTGATAAGCTTCCACTGTTGTGCAATGTGGCAGTTAAGGATGAACGGTTTGATTGACAGCTCAATGGTTAAGTATTGATGATCAAGGCTGCAAATGTCTTTCTAGTCCTCTGTTGTACAATGACACTTTCTTACTTTTCAAATGTGATATTTTATTTGTCCATGCATAGGCCTATATCAGTGGCTGTAAGGATTTAATTGTTAGTATTTGTGAATATGTGGTGCGACGTGAGCTCTCCAGCTGCATGAGGGGTCAAGTAATGTGGTCACGTCGCATTCCAGTCAGACACACTTGCCACGCGACAGCAGCAACACGATCCTCGGAGCGGAACACTACACACACACACACACACACACAATAGTTTAACTGCTCTCTGTCACGATTTCTCCGCGCGTTTCATTATATTACAGCTACACCTCAGTGGGTTTTGTGTTGTCACCTAAACGCCTACATCTACCAACGAAATGTCTTTCTCTTTCTTTCCCTCAACCTGTCTGAACTTCTGTTAATCAAAGTGACGTTTTATATTCTGTAGCTCTTAAAATGAGGATCGCCTTATTTCAGAGTTTGCTGGTTACATATATATGTGTGTGTGTGTGTGTGTGCGTGTGTGTAACTGAGTCCAGTAGGTGGCGCTGTGAGCCGGACACACTTATAATGGTTATGTTCCAATAGCATACTAAAATATTGGTTACATTATTTCCGATGCTTAAATATATTTAGTTTTTTTGTAATTATTTTTTTTATCGACAGTGTATCAGTATAGAGCAAATGAGGTAAAACAAGACAAAATTTTCAATTTTAGCATAGAAAATATGCATATTCCAATACAATAAATAAAATATTTGAAATATCAAAACAAATATAAACATAACAGAACAATATTAATAAAAATAACTTTTACTAAGCCCCAAAGTACTTTGTTTTTGCAACATTTTATTAAATATGCTTAATTAATATATAATATAATAACAGGATGGCATTGCTGAATTAATATGATAAGGTAACATGCCAACATTCATTATGGAATAATGCCTACTGTTTTTCTGTGACTGTTTTAGCAGGTATCATACAGTGTTTTGTAGTGTTCAGTGAGTGGCTAGTATGCTATTTTGAACATAGTCATAGTCCTGTTCAGTATGTCTCTTATATTGATGATTATGTTAAACCAGGGCTATGTTCAGAATAGCATGATACACTTACTGTTTTCTTCAGAATATAGTATCAGAACTGTTTACAGAATATGAATGCATTGAAACCAGTATTTATCACAGCACACTGCACTGAATGGGTCTCACAGCCAGTATTTCACTGACTAAACAGAGAGAAAAAGGGATAAATCACAAAAAACTGTAGCTTTAGTTTACAGTGTACAGTTACTCAAGCTTCACAACCATAGAAACACATTAACTATCACACCAGGCAGAGCAGCATTCCGGCATACTCTCTCCACCTTATACATGATGTATTACTTCAGGCCTATTAGAGATCAAGATAACAGGGCTTCCTTAATTAGAGATGCACACACTGCCTGCTTAAACGTTAACTTGATCTCTATTGCGAATTCTCCCAATGTCTAACACCTACACCAACTTTGTCAAGATACAGGTATGATTTTTATTTTTATTTGCTTATACTCAAACATATATGCATAGCTGTTGCTTCTGAATTAGTTTGCCTCACAATAGTTACCAGTGTTGGGGTAACCTATTACAAGTAACGTTAATTACATTATCAGATTACTTTTTTTGACGTAACTAGTAAATTAGTGCATTACTTTTAAATGTACAATGAAATAGAGTTATTTTTTCAAATCGCCTAAGTAATGCCAGTTACTTAGTTTTCCCATTGACACCTTTCCTGTCTCCATGTTGAGAGAAAATGGGATTGACATGCAGACAAAGAGGCATTTTCTTTAGCTGGGGGCTTAGTAATGACATTATTCAAAAACAAATAAGCAACCCCAACACCCCAGGTGATAAAAAGTAAAGCAAAAGTAATGTAATGCATTACTTTCCATAAAAAGCAGCTAAGTAATGCAATTAGTTACTTTTTTATGGCGTAACACAATATTGTAATGCATTTCTTTTATAAGTAATTCTCCCCAGCACAGATAGCTATTTGAACTGTTATGCCAGGAGATGTAGACAAGTTTAGTTATATTCTGTTAGCCAAAGGAAAACCCATATTAGTTTGACAGTCTAATCTGTAGTAATATTAATAATTCTTTCTACTGATACTCATACTACCTTTTGTACTACGGTTGATAGTGTAAATGGTGTTCTTGGTTATAATAGTAGTGGTGCAAGGAACAGCTAAGAGACTGGAGATAATGAATAACCATCATTAGCCATTGTTTGGGGTTTACCTGACTATAATTTGTGGGTGTTTGAATTACCACAAGAGAACAGCTAGATCTTGTACTTATAAGCTTTATTTGAGTAAAAAAAAAAAAGGTTTTCTTTTAGGTATAGGGTTTGTCATAGTGTATTTTATTTTAACACCTGTTCTTCTTTTGTGTGAATTTTATGGAGGCATGCAGTTAATGTTACACCTCTCTGTCTACATAGTTAACCAGAGGCTTTCTTCGGGAATATGTTAAAAGAATACCCATAATGATATACTTTTTATTCACTATTGTTTTTACCTTTTTGTTTTTTAGGCACCTTGTAATTAAATGATCCCACGTAACTGTATAACATTCAAAAATTTACCATCCTTTGGTTTCCAATCTCTGGATGCTGGAATGATTACATCCAAATGTGAACACACCTTTATCCACTCCATCTTGGCAAACAAACTGTGAAGGTACCAATATCCTATACAATCAGACTACCAGCTGGCTTGTAGTGTCCCTTTCATTGTATAGAGTGATGCAAATTGTTCTGGGCCAAACCAAAAGTAAGCCTGACCCTGGTTCCCTCAACAAAATCTCAATAGGACATTTCTATTTGCTTTTGAAGTGCAGATAAACCTCTGTAACCAATGTTTATGATTCTTATGAACATTTTCTTCACCATGGCTTCAGACTTCACAAATGAATACAACCTTCATGAATTATGAAGGCAAAATACAAGTGTACCTGTTTGGCATTATATTGTATAATGTCCCTGACAACCACTTTAGTCCCTTTTAGAGACTTGTAATCATTCCTGATTAATTTTATGTAGAGTAAAACATGAAAAATATCTTAAGCTTGCGTTAATCACAAACATTAATTTGGCATTTAATCAGGGCCGGCACTAGCCATTTGGGTGCCCTAAGCACAAATTCTTGCTATTCTAC
The DNA here is from genome assembly GCF_003368295.1 of Carassius auratus. Lineage (NCBI taxonomy): Eukaryota > Metazoa > Chordata > Actinopteri > Cypriniformes > Cyprinidae > Carassius > Carassius auratus. Next base: position 8,561,207 of record NC_039257.1, read on the forward strand.
AGAACTATATTAAACATTTTAACTACCATCAGTTTTCAGAGGCCCTACAGAGGCACACTCCTACATTTCCTAGCTGCAAAATCAGCTACCAGCAGTGTTGGGAACGTTACTTTAAAAAAGTAATTAGTTATAGTTACTCACTACTTGTTCCAAAAAGTAACTGAGTTAGTAACCGAATTACTCTATAATAAAAGTAACTCGTTACCAGGGAAAGTAACTATTTGCGTTACTGGAGAAAAAAAAAGTTGGTACATGTCAGAGAATTTTTTTCGCAGTTTTCACAAGTCTGTTGAAATGAGTAGAACAGACAGGTACGTAACTTTCAATATGTATTGCACGTCAACAGACAGCAAGAGTTGTATCCTGCACTTCAAGTATTATCTTTGTAAGAAAAGTGTTTTTGGCCACTAGCTTTGTAGATGCGTGTCACACATTGCATGTAGCCTACACATTACATGCATGTTCTTGCCTTTGATCACAATGAATTTGAAGTAGTGCTTATATCTTCAGAGGGAGATACCAGAGGGAGACTGGCACAGAGATTCACCTTTTTCTCGACTAATTTGGTCTAGGCCTATATTACTTTTGTATTGCTTTTGTATATTAACATGCTTTTAGAAATATTTTATTTGTTATTTATACTATTTAATCAAAAATCCCTTAAAAAAACAATGGCTTTAGTATGATGAAACCAGAAGTGCTAAAATGCAAACTTGTTTCTGGGTTTTGGTCTAAAAATTCAAATAAAATAAAAGACTCTCTTCCGTTGAACTGAATGTCCCAAACCCTTGTATTGAATGGGAGCATGCAATTTTTTTTTATCTAAAATACGAAATATGCAAACATATTTATGTTTTATGTATAATATGGAATTGCAGTTTCCGAATGAGGTCATTGTTATTACCCAGAATCTGTCAAATTCCCTTTTTGTCACCCCCAGCCAAGGATTCTCTCCTTTTCCTTGTTCTTTCACCTGTACCCATTATTTTATAGGCTCCTGTACCTCTCAAGGTGCTCTTGCCTGTCAAACTCTCAATCTGGAGGCCATCTGCAGGGGGCTTAACCGTATCATTAGAGATAGACCACTCACCCTGGCTTCTCCATGGCTAACTCCAGGCCCAAACTTTCCCTGTCGTCCCCAGTTCCCTGAGGGCAGAGCAGAGAGTAAGAGGCTAGGCAGAGGGGAGGGATAGAAGGGTGTAAGTATCCCACGTTAGACCCCCATGGGGGTCTCAGACCTGTGGGGCGGATCAGGGAGGAAGTCTCCCTCGAGACCAGCCGGCCCTCTCTTTTGTCTCGCAGTGGCGGCAGAATGGAGAAGACGTACCGGAGAGAAACAGAGGGAGGGAAAGTGATAGGGGAAGGAGGGAAGGAAAGCGGGACAGCTGCGTGAATGACAGGTTAGGGCTAACGCCGTAGCACGATAAGATTTGGGACTCACCACGTTGATACTTGTAATGCGTCGGTTCACAATTAAAGAGACAATTATTCTGTTACGGTGAGCTATTATTTTCAATAGAAGACATATGCGAACTGTATTTGATCCAGGTGTCAAAGCGAGTGACATATGCTGTGTTTGTGTGTTAGTTAGTGTTGTAACATCAAGGGTGGTGACAATGTTAATTCAAGGGGACAGATCTTAATGTTTTCTTTTACAGTTTGTAAGTACCAAAACTTAAAGGAAACATTTATTTTGAAAAAAAAAAAGTGTGATTTTAATTAATTCAGTCATAATCCTGCATCTAATATCAAAGCCTTTCAATCACAATGAATAAAAAACACAATATACAAATTCATGACTTAATATCACAAAGCTATCAAAATATACAATATATAACCCGTAGAAGTGAAGTTGTTTTTTCCTGTAAATATGGAACAAGTTGGGTTATCAATCCTCAAAAAAAGTTGTTTGTTTTTTTCCAACAAAATCCTTAAAAAATGTCTTTAGGAACATTGTTTAGGAACCCAGGTGAAGTTCCATCCTCCTTGTGCGTCTCTGCGTGTGAAAGCTTGTCCTTGAGGGAAACTGTGCGTCTTCACACTGTTTTGTGGACTTAGTGACATACTAAATGCCAAGTCTGTCCTGCTACGGGACATACGAGGTGTGGAGAAAAGTAGACTGTCGCCCCCTGGTGGACTGGAGGAACCACAGGCTGGTGTGTTGTAGTATGGACCAGGACTTACATCTTGGGGACGATATGGAGTGGAGGCGGCTCGTGGGGGTGTGAAGTGTTGGGTGGTGGTCATTGATGATGGAGAGCTGACCAGTGACCCTTTAGATGCGATAGTGTAGAGAGCTGAAGGGTCTAGGGTTGAATAATCAGAACCCAAGCTCTGAGAGGTGCTGTAGCCACTGGAGGTGTCCAGACTGCAGTTGCTTGATGAGTCTACAATGTTGTTGTATTCTACATTTGTCGTACTGTAAGGATCTTCTGTAGGAAGTGGACAGCTGAAAGAAGGGGTGCTGAAACTGCTTTCTGGGTCTATGGTGTTCTCGTCCTGCAGGCCTAGAGTCTCTAGTATCCATGAGTCTAGAGGTGGAGTGGCCACCAGCTCTTCAGCAGAGCAGAACTCCAAAGAAAGATTGCGGCATGTCCGCTTTCCCTCACCATTATGAAGCAGCTGGCTCAGGTTCCGGAAATCACCATGAGTTCTCTTTCGATGTCCTGAACCATCTGGAACCTTGCAGTTAGAAAGGAGTTTCTGTGATTTGTATAAAAGAGAATGTAAAAGTTGATTACAAATGTATTTTGAGGAAAGATTTGACATGAGCGACAGTACAGTGCTGTTCATGCCAAAAACTAAATAAATATATTAACATCCACACCAATGCATGATAGTGGATTCTGATTGGCTTTTTGCGTTTAGTTATCATTCTTGGTGTGAATGGCCCTTAAAAGGTTAGTTCACCCAAAAATTAAAATTCTGCCATTAATTACTCACCCTCATGCCGTTCAACATGTAAAAGTACTGTAGTAAGGCCTTTGTTAAAATAGTCCATGTGACATCAGTAGTTCAACTGTAATTTTACGAAGCATGAGAATACTTTTTGTGCTCAGAGAAAACAAAAATAGTGACTTTATTCAATAATTCCTCTCTTCCCTGTCAGTCTTCGATGTGCAGGAAAGACAATATTATGATGACCCATACATGTGCATTCCTCTGAAGAGAAGAAATGGTTGAATAAAGTCCTTATTTTTGTTTTCTTTATGCACAAGAAGTATTCTCATAGTTTCATTAAAAAAACAAAAAAAAAAAACAACAACTGTTGAACCACTGATATCACATAGACTATTTTAACTATGTCCTTACTACCTTTATGGGCCTTAAATGCATCAGTTGCATTGCTTTGCTGTTTATTGCGGGGTCAGAAAGCTCTAGGATTTCTTCAAAAATATCTTAATTTGTGTTCTGAAGATGAACGAAGGTCTTATCGGTTTGGGTTGACATGAGGGTGAGTAATTAATGACACAATTTTAATTTTTGGGTGAACTAACCCTTTAAGAAGTACCGTATGATATGTCTGTTCCATCCATCCATCCATTTTCACTTGTCAGATAGATGGATAGTGTGATTTACCTTAGTTTTTTCCTCTAAAGACTTCACATATGAGGAGTTTAAAAACTCTTTGAGCTTGTTGTTCTCTTCTTGCAGTCTGGCCAGCTCTTCTTCTCTTTGCATAAGGGTGTCTTGGAGCTTTATGGGACAAGATTTTACCACAATCATTAACAATATGTCAACAGCTTTGGTTGAGTAATATTATAATCTATTTTTGATCTATTTAAATACCTGTTTATTTCGTTGAAGCTGAGGTGACAGTTGGTCAGGCCAGGTGGGCCGATGTCCCAGTCCATGCTCAGACACAGGCAGTGCATCTAAAACAAACAGTACATTTGAAACACAGGCGTTATCCTGATTAGTAATGGTCTAGCAATGTGAGATTAAAAAGAATAAAAAAAAACATCAATTAAATAAATAGGCTACTTTAAAAACAAAAGAAAGAGCCCAAAAGAACTAACACTTTGGAGGTGGCCAGATACTCCACAGTCCATTGCTACTCTAACAAAACATGACGAAAAAAAAAATCCCAGATGGAAAAATTCCAGTTTGTCAAGGCGGGAAGCCTCTCGCGCCGCTGATCCCGGCTTATGTTGCAGGACTTACCCCGCCGAGGCGGCTCGTGCTGGCGGGCAGCGTTGTCCAGGGGACCGGCGTCCCAGAGGGAGACGAGCGTTGCTGTGGAAACGTCAACACTACCGTCAACTGACGTCGAGACGGAGAAGTCGTAGCGCTGCCCTCCCGCAAAGCTCAGGTCTTGGCAGGACAGCATGGTGCTCTACAAATCCCATCATAACAGGGCGAGACAGTTATTTCACTTTTTATTATTTTGAGTATTTAAGCATGTCAAGTCTACGTTAAAAATGGACACAAACACCAAGAAAGTCATTTAAACTAAGCACTTTGTGACATAAATTGCTTCATTAGACTACGTCTTGCAAGCAACGTTTAGGAACTGAAAACTTCACAAAAATAAACTAAACATCAATTATAGCTAATTATTTAGCTTATCACGTTATGACTATTTACATTTTAAGGGACTTTCTGCCATTTTCTCAATCTGTTGAAGTTAGTCTTGCGCAATAAGTCTGCCTTTTGGCGCCCCGAGGACCTAAACGTGAACCATCTGAACTTTTTCAATAACTTTTGTGTTATTACCTGCGATATCAAATGTTTCGTAAATGGTAAACATTGACAGTATTTTTGTTTTGTCCATCCGGATCCTAGCGGAAACCTCTCGAGCAACGTGCACTACTGTTGCTATGGTTACTCAATGAACGTGACTTCTGCACTTCGAGTAACAAGTCATTTAACTTCTGGGGCTGCTAAACTGTTGTTTGAAAACGCTGCTATGTTATGCTAAATGTTTTTACAATGTTTTTACTTTATATCTCAACCTAGAAGTGGTGCCAAAGTCACAATCTGCAGTGAGAAGTTTTTTTATTTTTTTATTTAATAGCCTATCTTTTTATTTCATATGAGCTTAATAACGGATTAATCCAGTTTAATTTATTTATTTTATATCATTAAACACATAATAAATGAATGTCACAATAAATGAATGGAAAAAGGATGTTACTGACGAAAACGAGCAACTGCAAAAATTACAAAAACTCGCGTTATCAGTCAATATTTTATTGAAACTGACATCCTTTCCATGTATATGCCCCACAGTACCCACGTGTTGCACTGACTGCAACAACCTGCTTTCATTTTAATGGCTTATCATTGGCGCTGACATTGCTTTTGTGTAGGCTTCTAATTATGCATGTCAAATAACTGTCAATGTATCAGACACTTCTAAACATTAAAATGTTCGCATATGGCACTCGGAGACCCAAAAAAACTCCAATTCACAAGTGCATATTAAATAATCAGAAGCACTTACCAGTTTTGGGGCAGGATGAGTCGGGTAGGTGCGAGCTCTCCAAAGACCTAGAGAAGCGAGTGCGCAAAACTTCATTCAAACTGCTTGGACACTCGCTCTCCAGAGCGCAGCTGCAACCTGATTTGGTGTGAAGCTGTCAAATTGATGACGTGAGGCTTCAACTGTTGGATCGTAGATGCGCAATGTGCACGAGCAGAAGGCAGTGCGCGTGGTTTGTTCACCTTAAGAGGCGTGATTTTACTAATGCACGGTTTTATTGCTTTGGGATGGAGAGCTAGATGGTATTCTCTGCGCATCTGGCTGCTGCGCGCTGTCCAATGGGTTAATGTATAATTGCTCAACTGATAGTTTAGAAGCATGATGAATTAATTTAACCAAACGAGCTAAAGGACATGTTCATGACCCCTTCTCACAGAGTTAAATGAAAGTTGCATACCACAGAGTGACACATTAACATACTTTTGAGCATTTCTGTCAACCTTCTTTCTTTTCTTCTTTTTTTTTTCAAAGAACTGAAATATTATCATGCTCACGTGGGTTTTTGTACTTTGCACTTGATTGGGAAGACATCACCAAATGAAGTTATGGCTAGAAAAGATAGATTTGCTAATGATATGGTATGTTGAAATATATAAGAATAGGGAAATTGCTTCTATTTTATATAACTAAAGGGTGATTATATAAAAATATATATATATATATATATATATATATATATATATATATATATATATATATATATATATACTGGAATTCAATTTATAAAATATAGGCTATTTATTTATTTTAACATTATGTTCATATTAATTTTAATCAATATTAATAAAAAATGTAATTGGAAAACTGTTTAATAAAAAGGAATAAAGTCTATAGTAATTGTAATCGGCTTTATATAAAAACAAAAACAAAATAGATCTATGATATTTTCCCAGTTAGATGTACAGGGGGCCTGTGGGCATTAATTGCCAGGTTTAAGAATGACTTTGTGCAGGTTTCGGGAGCAGCATTGCCTGTGTGTAGAAAGGAGCTGGAGGCGGAGACAGGAGAGGAGGGATATGGTGATAGTGTTTAATTCACTACACTATAACTGCCAATTAAACAGGCTGAAATCTCTGTCATTTCATCTGAATCTTCTGTCCAGTCTCACTCTCTCTGTCTTTCTCTCCTAGTCCTCTTTCACCCAATACCAGAGATACAGAAACCCAGTAACTCAGATTCTGCAGAAGCATGCACTAATCTTTGTATGTGCAAGTTTTCCTAAACAGTCTGCAAACACTTTATGAGAAATCGATGCATATATAGTTCCAAATAAATCTAAACGAGGATGCATTCAATTAAATGACAGTAAAGGATGAAAGTAAAGAAATGTTTCTTGAGCAGCAAATCAGCATATTAGAACAATTTCTGAAAGATCATGCATGTGACACTGAAGACTGGAGTAATGATGCTGAAAATTCAGCTTTGAATCGCAGTAATAAATTACACTTCAAACCATATTAAAACAGTCGACAGGTCTTTTAAACTGTAATAATATTTTACAATATTACGGCATTTTTGATCAAATAAATACACCATTGGTTAGCATAAGAATCTTTCAAAAACATCTTACAGACCCCGGACTTTCAAATGGTAATTGCAGTGATCCTGCATCACGATTGATCATTTTGTACATCTTTCAAATGAATGCTGCTTCAGGATGTGAACTGTGAGGTTCATGCCAATCATCCTAGAAAGTGATGAAGTAGCCTCAATGTACTTACTATGTGTGATGTACTGAATGAAAATATGACTCGGACAGTGCACTCAATCATTGCATATTTAAAATTATAATACAAACCACAGAATATATTACTTCAAGTGTGTGGCAGACTAAGCTGAAGTCTATTAAAGAAAGCCAGCTCTCGAGGAGTGTGAAATTGGTGTGTGTGTGCTGGTGCACCCCTCTATGTGCTAACTAAACTGGCAGCTTGGGTAATTAAGAGCGGAGCTGTTGTCAGGTGCCTCATTATGACATGAATGGCAGTTTGTCACTCTCCTCCTACCTCTATTAAACAGCCTCTGTCCTTTGCTGTCAGCTGCTCTGACTGTTTATCAATCTGTTTGCTGGTAGAGTCCTTTTTTTCAGGGCTGACGTTCTGTCTGTTGACAGGTCTGATTTTACAGCTCCATTTATGTAGTTTTTTTTTTTTTTTCCTTGGTTGAATATGTCAGTTTGAGAGCAGACAAAGTTTTTTTTTTTTTTTGGATAGTTATATGAATGAACAATATTTTATTTGCATGAATTATGTCTGATGAGCTAAACTATCAACCATGCTGAACTATCAGAATGAATTCATTAGCCTTTGTTATGCTGTGAACAAGGTTAATGAAAGTTTGAAAAAAAAAAAAACTTTAATAAAATGATCACTATGTGCCAGAAAGAAAATAATAATCCAAATGCTAGTGGATCTCTCTCTCTCTCTCTCTCTCTCTCTCTCTCCATTTGGATTATTCTTATAAGGCAGATTTATGTCCCGGAAATGGATGCATAATGTAGGATATTTGGTAAAAATATGCAGCTCTGAATACATGAACATAAATACATGAATAAAAGCTCATAAAGCATCTAGCTACAAGAAAACTGTCATTATAAATAATATATTTTCTGAACATTTGTCTAACACAATATATGGCATAATATATAGCATACATTTTTTTAGGGTTTTAGTATGTATGTATGTATGAGTGTGTGTGTGTGTGTGTGTGTGTACAAATTGCTATACATTATAAACTTTAGGTACTGTTAGGTCCTGTAGTCACCATTTCCCTTACATTTTTACCTCAAACAAATATTTTTAAATGTGAAAATATCCCATATAATTTCACAATTAATATGATTTGATGGCACAAGCACATCAATCTGCTTCATGTCAGGTAAGCACTCAAACTATTTTGAAGCAATGATGGAAGTTTGTATTGATTGTATGAATATTTTTTTGTCGCTTTGGACAGAAGTGTCCATGAATGTTAATGTATAAGAGGAGCATATAGAAGCAAAAAGTGTATGTGTGTGTGTGTGGGGGGGGGGGGGGGGGGGTCTATGACCCCTGCTGACACTGCAGACAGTGGGAGTGAAGAGGAGGGTCAAGCGGCTTAAGAAATCAAAAGACTTTAGAACAGCACGCAAAACCAATTCTGGTTCAGTCAGACACATCAAAGACCCTTAAGTTTATACAGAACAGATACACAATGAATATCACTTCACTAAACTCTCAAATATAATAACTCAGTTCTTTCCATCCACACACACACCATCAGACCCCCCACCCCTGTACACACCCCACCCTGCCTCCCTCTTTCAGCAGTTGGAGAATTAATTGCCTTCTCTCAGGGCCGGTGATGGTGGTACAGGTGGAGATACCTGGGCGTCTAACCCCTCTGCCCCCGGCCCAGCTGTCTATGGGTCCCGGCCATTTTCCTGTGCAGCTCCCCACCGAGGGCTCTAATAACCAGACACTGCTGCTCAGGATTTGTTGGCAAACAAGCTGGACTCATGTGGACTTGCAACCTGTTAGATATGTTAAGTGGTCACTAAACTGGTTAAAGGCTAAATGCTTGTTTAAGTGTGTTTGTGTGTGTCTTTGTAAGTGTTTGGACACTTACATACATGAAGTCTGATTCACCGGAATATTAAATGTGCAAGGGATTTGATGATTAATTTCTTCCTCTTTTCATAAAGTACATCACTCAAGTCTGCTGCTGTTACTCCTATTCTCAACAAAACAAATATGGATCTTGTAAAACTATACAACTACCATCCAATCTCTAACCTGCCATTTATATCTTAAATCATGGAAAAGACTGTTGCTTCGCAGCTGCAGTCATATCTAGCTCGTAACAATCTCTCTGATATTTTCAGTCTGGTTTCCGCACACGGCTCAGTACGGAAACTGCTCTAGTAAAGTTTGTCAATGATCTATTAATTTCTGGTGATTCAGGAAGTTTATCAATTATTTTATTACTTTAACTCAGCTCAGCTTTTGATACTGTTTGCCATTAAGATACTGCTCTCTCGCCTTGCAGAAGTTGGCATCTCTGGTTCTGCATTATCCTGGTTCTCCTCATATCTCACAGATGGGCAATACTTCAACTCACTCCATAATTCTAAATCTCCCACTGTCTTGCTCAAACAGGGCGTTCCCCAGGGCTCAGTTCTCTGACCATTATTATTCATCTTCTACATTCAGCCTCTTGGTCAAATAATTTGTCATTTTAACTACCACTGTTATGTTGATGTAACTTGTGCAACTTTTCCTTTCCTCGGTAGAAAATATGCGGAACTATTATGCCTTTATTACCACTTGCCTTGACTATTGTAGCGCTCTTTTCTCTGGCTTACCAGCTCACTCCATCGTTCATCTGCAGTACATTCAAAATTCTCCTGCCAGATTATTAACTTCCACAAAAAAAAAAAATTATATTCTATTCTATTTAATCTTCACCTGTTGCCTGTATCTATTCGTGTGAAATACAGAATCATTCTGCTCACCTTTAAGGCATTCACAGGTCTTGCTCCCTCCTATCTTTCTGACCTACTCTCTTCTTATATACCTTCTCACGTACTCCGGTCTTCTAATTCAGAACTTATTCGTGTACCTACAGTAGGTTCTGCCTATCTTCAATGGGCGGCAGGCCCTCTTCTGTTACTGCTGTTACTACTTTCTGTCTGTTACCTCTAGAAAAGATACATTTGAGATTGCTAAAAGTATTTGTCCACATAAGAAAAACTAAGAAACAGGTCTCCATTTTCCCTCCATTTAATATAACTGCTGTCTAAAAGAAACAGTTCAGATATTTAAGAGGCCTCAGTGTTTTTGTGAATTTTCTTTCCAGTTTGATGGAGTTCAGGAAATCAATTTGTTTCTAAAGTGCCGTTTTGATGTAAAACTCTCTGTACAGTAAGTAATCTGAGCTAAAGGTCCTCAGACCTCTGGAACACAGACGGGCCAATTAACTGAGAATCACACATCAACGTAAAGTCAAAACAAAGTCAACATAGCCCTTGACTTCTTCACGGGGGTCCTCCATCTCATTATTACCAGCCCCCTCCCTCAGAGAAAATTGCCCCCTTCCATCGAGATTACGCTCCATACGCGTGTCAAAGCAGACTCGGTGTGCTGTTAGCATGCTGCGATGCTAAGCCTCTTTTACCTGAACAATGGCCTCCAGCCGAGCACACGCTGCCAATTAAGCCCAGGGCTCTCTTTCCGCCTGCCACAGCTACCCATGTTCCGGCCCGATCTTGAACGCCCCTTCCCTCACTACAGGCACATGTAGGGCAGCCCTAAGCAGGGGTCCTTTTGTGTGGCATGAGCAAAGCCATATTGGTTTCGGCGGGATATACACAGCCCCCCTCTTGGGCTGAACTTGACGCTGCGTAGATAAAAGTACCGCCGACGGTGTCTGTGCCACAGCGTCTCTTTTCTCCGCTAACATCCGTTTAATGGTACACCCTCTTTTCCCTTTGCCAGGCCTGACTTCATCTGTGGTGTGTCCAATCCATTTTTAAATACTTCTAGATTTTAGAAGTTGGTACTTTTAGAAGTAAAATAACAAGTTACTTTTTGTATTTATACCAAAATACTGGAATACTTGTATATGCGTGTTTGCATCAGAACTGACTTCTCTCTGTTTTCTGAACATGTATTTGTCAGTAAGACGTTTTAACTATAAAATATGTACAGAAGCACTAAGAAGCCAAGCATCATTACTTTTTTGTCTTTTGTCATTAGTTTCTTTTGATTTTAAGTTAAAAATACAGTAATGTACACAATCATGGCCTAGCCAGCTATGAGGTCACAGAGGTCCGGACCTCTGTAAATTTTTCATAGCTATTCGAAAATAAAATGTGTTCTCTGACTAATTTGCTGCTAAACTCCTCATATGAATGTCTGCATGTATAATTCAGAATTTGTAGCATCCGTGGTATGAAAATGGTCGCTGAGTATTGTAGTATCATAACACAGTATGCAATAATAACTTGAGTCTAATTTAATGGATGCCACCTTATTGGGACAATAAATCCATCCCTAAACCTACCCTTAACTTTTTGATTATTTGCTTAATTTTCATTGAAAATAAATGCTTTTCTGATGTGACACAATCTATAACCCCCTGGACCTCACTAATTTTAAAAACCTGGCTACAGCCATGTATACAATTATTGTTCTTGGTGCATTTTATAAAATAAATAAAAACATTCCACTAAGGCTTCCAAAGTAATGTAATATTCTATGGTTGTGCAACCTTGCAACACATGCGTAACTGCCTTTCAGTCATCTGAAATAAAATGATTGTAAAAATTCTAATCTTAGATTTCAGTCTAGTCTTCAATCTGAGTAACAAATACATTTCAGCAGACAAACTTGTTTTGTTGGTGCTGAGCAATATATTGACTTGTACAATGCATTTATTAAAGGTTATTCACATTATACAGACAATGAAGCTGAAGCCTGCCAATTAAACACATTTAGCCAAGAGTCAGATTACTAATCTCAAACGAGATATAAACCACTACCGTTCAAAAGCTTGGTGTCAGTCTTTTTTTTTAAAGGAATTAATACATGTATTAAGCAAGAATGCATTAAATTACATTTATAACATCATAATTAAAAAAGATTATTGCATATAAATGGTGTTCTTTTGAACTCTCTATTAATCAAAGAAAAATATTAAGCAGCACTGTTTTCAACATTAATAATAATAATAAGTAATATTTCTTGAGCAACAATTGGTCACATTATGATTTCTGAAGGATCATGTGACATTAAAGACTGAAGTAATGGAAAATTTGCTGCTGGAAAATCTGATTTGCGTTATAGGAATAAACCGCACTTTAAAATATATTTAAACAGAAACCAGCTATTTTAAATCATAATAATATTTCACAATATTACCATTTTAAGAAATGCAGTCCTGGTGAAAATAAAATGCATCTTTCCCACAAAAAACATGATAAAAATCTTACAGATCCTGAACTTGTGAATGGGAATATACAGGGCACACTTCACCTTTTAAGACCGAGTGTGATATCAAAATGCAAAAAAAATGCCAATTTTCTAACCAATTTTTACCAACTCGCTTCACTTGTCTTGCATAACTTTGTCCCTCTTGGCTTCTGGCAGGTATAGATGTATGCAGTCTGGGTGTTTAAGTGTGGAATGTGAGCATTACCGAAACGCAACCCACCCCAGTGCACTTGCCTCTGATTATGTGCTTGTGTTTCAATTCTTCTCTTTATTCTAATGAAACTATTAGATGATCAATGAGAAGACAGATTATGGTGGAATGCCTTAAACCTTCCCCCAGTCTGGCACCTACAACATAAACTTCAGAGAGAACACACCTGATCTCAGGTGTCACCCAGCGCCGACAACACCTCCGCTCGCCCACTCGGTTCCCCTCGAACACAATGGGCCTGCCGCCTAAGCATGACCTAATCCTCTCCTCGGCCTCTGATTGGCTGCCAAGGTGGATCATGTGATGTAGTTCAGAGAGAAGGTTGCAGGTTGAAATTTTTGCTAGACAAAGTGTTCTACAGGAGCAGCGAAGCGTGAGGAATAGAAAAGTTCCTGGAGGACTTGATAGGCAGCAGAGCACGACCGGAGTGATGTCTTTGTCTTTAATCCACTACTGAGGGTGTGCCAGTGTGTGTGTTCGGGTTATGGTGTTCCTCTTCTAGGGTCATTCACCTGGGCATTCAGTCAAAAATATGTGGCTGTTGGTCAGCCAAAGATATACTAAAAAAAGTAGGGAGCATAATGTTCTGACTGTTAAAAAAACAACAGAGGAACACTGAATGGTTGGAAAAATGAGTGATATCATTCATTCAGTTCACATCACTTCAGCTGCAAACACACTGGAGTTTAGCGGGTGTTGAAGGCCTCATTTGTTCTGGCCTGACAAAATGATTTGTCGTGTTATGGAGGTACCAGGTTGATGTGTGCTTTTGGGAAAAGAGTAATGCATTCGTCAAAAGTTTGTTAGTGGCTTTAGAGTTAAACTTGATACCAATGAGCTGAATTATATATTTGTGCTTTGCTGCCTGAAGCTACAAAGTCGGTTTACACATTTTCTCATTTTTTATGATGCGAGTCAACTGTTTAGTGCATTATTCTCATGAATCTTTCTGTTATCATAAAAACAAAACTATAAGTAGACATTCTTACTGATAATAACGGAGTGTAATAGAGTGTTGCAGGAATGATGACGTTTTGAAAGCCAAAGGAATGAGTTTAATAAATTTACATTTTATCACTTCCAGTTCAATTGTCCTGGAGTCAATGTTTTTTTTTAATGGATTAAATGCCTGAAGTACAAGATATATTCATTTTTCATTTTGCAACATGAAATACATCAACACGCTCCTTTTTGAATCTTTTTGAATTGTCTGGAAAAAAGGTGGTTGCTAACAAGTGGCTATATACAGTAGGGCTACATCAGACGTCATCAAGTCAAACAGGTTTACTTGTCTACTCTCTAGTCCACTTTTATAATTATATATAATCTATTCAAACTATTTGAACTCTTAAGAAACTTTTAGGGATTCTCTCTCTCTCTCTCTCATATATATATATATATACACAAACACACACAGACTGAAAGAGCTGTTAGAACTTGGAAGCCTAACTTTTTACTTCTCTAGAGGTCATCTCAATAAATCTCTGTAGTGAAGTGAAGTGAAGTGACATTCAGCCAAGTATGGTGACCCATACTCAGAATTTGTGCTCTGCATTTAACCCATCCGAAATGCAGTGAACACACACACACACACACACACACACACACACACACACACACACACACACACACACACACACACACACACACACACACACACACACACTGTGAGCACACAGTGGAGCAGTTGGGGGTTCGATGCCTTGCTCAAGGGCACCTAAGTCGTGGTATTGAAGGTGGAGAGAGAACTGTACATGCACTCCCACCCACAATCCCGTCCGGCCCGAGACTAGAACTCACAACCCTTCGATTGGGAGTCCGACCCTCTAACCATTAGGCCACGACTTCCCCAGTATGTATCCCCTGTAGGGATTCATAAAAGTCACACAACTGTTCTAATCCCAAAAAGAATCTTATAAACTCTGAAACCTGCCCACAAATCTCCTATTATTTGGTGGTCTTAAAATATTTTTGAAAATCTGAACCGAGTACAGATCTATGAAAATCAAATATGTCAGACACAACTAGCGGATTAAGTAGTAGTGTTTCTGGATTTTGCTATAGAGTTAAACCAGAATCCATCACAATAGTATAGAGCCCAACATACATTATGATTGGTGTCTGTAAGATTTTTTGACACGTAAGACTGAAGAAAAAATATTCTGCTTTGGCATAACAGAAATACATTTATTGGACTAGTTTAGTTTTTACTATATATTTCATCTAATAAACAAATACTTGGTGAGCATTAAAAAAAAAATACAGAGTTTATCAAACGTGCGATGAAATCAGAACAACAGAAGCTAATGTTTGATACAAGAAACACGAAAAGCGAAAGTAACAGTTGCTCACTGTAATGTTCAGCACAAATGGAGTGATGCTGAACAAGACAATGAGTTTCTTGTTGCAACCGTCAGGCAGTGAGCTAGCCGTTAGATTACCATCCCAACAAAGACATAGAAGCAGGAAGAAGTTTATGATTATTTGAATGAATAATTCAAACACTTGTCTTGGTGCCAAAATGTCCACAAATTTTCTTTAAAAAAAAAATGTCAATTGGTTTTTTGTCATTGTTGCATGGTATATTTTTAAATGAGGCTTAAGTGTCTAAATACTTTACTCAAAGTTGCATGCAGTTTCCATTGTGATGACATGAACCATTTCTGGCTCTCCGAAGAACTTTTAAATGTGAGGTCTTAAAATAATCATTTTCTTAGTGTGAAAAACATTTGTATAATGTAAAGATGCTTTTTTTGAACTATTAAGAACCTTTTGTTGAATGGAAAAGGCTCCATGGATGTTCATTTCATGGAACCAATGATGTCATCAAAGAACCTTTATTTTTAAGAGAGTGTTTTTTGTGACAAACTACCATATTGCTGTCTTTTACTGGGAGCATGAATCCCTCAAGAGCTACATTTATTCCTTTAGATATGTATTGTTTTAAAGAATTACTTTTTTACCCTAATGGGGAGGACCTGCACTACTTCTGAGGTTCATTTTATTGAGGTTAACCTTTAAACAACCCTTGCCATTTGAGCAACGTGTTGCAGAGTCTGTTTTTCCTGAATGGTCATACGCACCGTCTTGGGACGTCAGCACTTGGGATGAACGCCTGTCATTTATCTGATCTACGGGAGTGTCTCCGAGACCTAATGACAGAGAAATCCTACAATCAGATAATCTGACATGACATAAAAGATTTCAAACTGCATGTATTGAAAGTCTTAGAGAAAACATGATCACATAATTGATAGCTTGTAAATCCCACACACTTTGTACTGATCACTGAACATTAAAGCAAAACAAATGATGCAGAATGTGTCTTGACAGGGGGAGGATGAGGGTTTAACTGTCTCATCTTTCTAATCTTCCAACAGCATCCCTTTTGGCTCAGCCAGATTCCCTTTCTCTCTTCTCCATCTTTTTCTAAGCTCCGAATCCTCTGAACATTTGTCTCGAGTGTAAATGCAATGCTGGAGAACTGGAACTGAGATTTCAAACCACAGTTAATGAAAGGTAAAGGACAAGTGCTTTTAAACAACAACGACTGTGATTCTGTAAGGACTCCACCCTGATGTTTGAAATATAAAACTAACTCTCAAGTGTTAGGTTACGCCTATTATGGATCATATGTTTCATTGATTTGTTGGCATAACAGAATAATGTTTTGAGACGTTAAGGGTTTGGAAACAAAACACAGGATTAATAAAGTTTCAAAAGTTGTCTAAATGATGATCTAAAAGGTTCTACATTTCATAGACTTCCTAGTAAATTGGTTTTGGTTAATTATGAGATGTTATAGACTAATTATTGGGAATTCAGATGACTTATGGATATATTAAAGTGGCATATTTTGTTGAGAGAGGAAGATCAAGTAAATTTAGTGGGGGAGGTATTACAAGTGTCTTATAAAACAAAGGTTAATCAATGCTATTATTGCAAAAACACCCTTTTTTTTTTGTATTTTCCTATAATAAAATTTCCTATAATCAAAGTTTCTTTTTTGAACGGACTGTTTGGTAAATAGAAGATTAAATCGAATATAATTTATTTGAAACGTAACTTCTTTTTACAGTCAAATGTATAAATTCTTGCTGAATGAAAAAAAAAAGCTAAATGGTAGTGTAAAAACACTGATTTAATAATATTATCAAAGAATGATGAAATGCTTTAAATGAATGTATGATTGTAATGTGTGTTATTAGTGGATTTATCTGCTTTACTGAACTCAGGTGACCTCACTTTATAGTTGTATATGTGTGTGTTTGAAGCAGAAAGGGAGGGGAGAAAGTTGAGAGAGTTCAGACATTTGGGGGTCTTTTGAGGGGGTCTGTATTCCCTTTGTCTGAACGAATACAAATACACTACAACTTGTGAAGCTGGAATTAGTTTTCCTGCCCAAAAGTTGTAATTGTATTTTTTTATTTTATTTTACCTGAGTTATGTGTGTGTGCGTTTGTGTGTTGGGGGTTGGGGTGGGAGATTTAATCCTAAATCTTTGTACACATGTAAAACAAACTAATACACTCCTAATATGACACTTTTTTTTTTTTTTAGCAAACTGATACCAAGTAGGGAAACTTAAAGTTAAATAAACCCTGTTCGTGACTGAAAGAAAAATAGGTACATAGAAAGCGGGAGTTTATGTGTGTGGCTCTATGCCGGCTGTCAACGTCGCTCGGATGATAAACCTATTGTCCAATCAGAGCTCCTGATTGTTGTGCACTTCTTGCTTCGAGGGGGCCCTGGCATGGACCCCAGCTGCACCCCCATTACCCCAAGAAATAACCCCCTCTCCAGTCCATAATGAGACCCAAAACCAGTCCAAATCTCAACCATCCCAACTGGAGCACCTTCACAGTGTTGAGCAACCTTCAGTCTGTCATAAGTCCTAGTTTGCAACATCTTCAAAAGAAAACAATCGGGCCTAAAATTTCACCAGAAATGCTTTTAAATTGTAAGGCAGAAGTAAAAAAAAATAAAATAATGCATAGCATACAATTATGTTATCTCAATCCAAACATTGTAGCCAGGTATAAACACTGTATTGGTAGATCTGTAGACGTAAAGGTCCTAAATTAAATCTGTGGGGTGCAGTGTGAGCATATTCATGTTATCGTGTAGGCAATCTTGGACAATAGTGTGTATGTCTGTTGTGTGTAATAGAATTTGAATGTAGTGTGTGTGTGTGGGGGTGGCACAAGTGTGTATATATTTGTTTTTAGGGCTTGGACCCTAAAATGTGTGTGTGTGTGTGTGTGTGTGTGTGTGTGTGTGTGTGTGTGTGTGTGTGTGTGTGTGTGTGTGTGTGTGTGTGTGTGTGTCTTGGACGCCAAGTGTGCCAGATTTAAAAGGGTTAGATCTGGACAGGAGCCAAGCCTGAAGGGGTGACATGAGAAAGAGAAGGGGAAAAAAGATTCAAAGGAGGAAAAAGGAACCAATCCAGAAATTACAAGCCTTTTACTAACCTTATGGGAAGCGTTCCCGACACATGCAGGCCTACAAACACTCGCTTAACATGAATGAAATGCCATTTGTATGAGGTACCAGTGATGTGGCGCTATCTGCTGGTGGAAACAAGATCTGCATCCAACACCCTTACAAGACAAGTGGATAAAATATGTTTAGAAATTGAAGTGAGTGACGTGACATTCAACCATGGTGATGATGACCCATATTCAGAATTCGTGCATTGAAATGTCTGTTGCAATTTAGTAGACATTATGTTATATCACTAGACTGTGTCAACTTATATTCTCATAGAAAGAGAATACATTTCTCGTCATTTTGCCACATTTTAGGTCACGAAAATGACCTAATTTAAGGTTGCATGGGTGCAATTAACTTCAAAAATTAGCAGCAGCAGCTTCAGGGGCAGGCTTACGAAAACACTGAAAAAGTATAATCATTTCATAACTCCTTTAGTGATTCACATTAGTTAATTTCATGCTTGCACACTCAATGCAGCGCAAAAATTGCACGAAAGAAAAAGAAACAGCCTAGGCTATCAAAAAGTCAGTGCTTCGCAACACAGACAGAGTGAATTTATTAATGAACATGTGAAAGGTCTGTCACAAAACGATGTTGTTACGTATCCGCACGAATTTTTTAGTGGGTATACGTAATTCTTTGACCTTTCCTAGAGGGTATACATATTCGCATCACGTAGACCTGTGGCACTAAATAAACGCTTGCGAAAGTAAATCGCATTTGCCTGAGTTGTAACAGCACAATGGGATCTCTATCGGACGTCGAAATAATAAAAATTACTTTTTATTGCTTTGTTGTACACCTATAAGTAGAAGGAATGTTTTATTTGAGGTAATAATTCACACATTTCGACAAATTTAAATCCTCCAAAAATCAAACCATGTTATCGTTGTAACCACTAGAGGGCGCCAAAAACCATTTTCTAAACTGAAAGGAGAACGGCTTTTAACAAATAGACCACTTTAAGAAATGCAGGACATTAATTCTGATTAAATATAATTAAATTGAAATTTCATGTGATCTCCAAATATTTAGAATTTGCTATAAAACAGGTATATAACTGAGTTGCCACAGAAAACATTTACTTCTTTGATAAACTGAATGAAACAGCGATGTATTTTACATCTTGTGAACGTGTGCGTGTGAGCGAGACTCAGAGAGAATGATTGGCAGTGCTGAAGGCTTTAACATACTTCATAAATTATACTGTGTGTCAGTAAAGATGTTTACAGCTGATTGTGGCTGTGATTCAAAGAGCTGCCCTGTGGCCTTTCACTGTTTGCAATGCAAATCAGTCTCCGCCAGTAAAGAGCTAAAAGGAAGCTGGCTCATAGACCATCTAAAGCTGATGCACATGTTGATTTAAGACACGCTAATATACACATACACATAAAAACTCCTGACTGGCCTTTGCACGGGGACAAATCAGTCACACTGGTTAAACAAAGTTTTCAAGTTTTGTCAGAAAATGCTCACAATGCTAGGTTGTATTTGTAGAAGTGCTAAGTGTTTTTAGCATGTTTATATGCACTCAGCTGTTTTAGGCGGATACGGAGTTGTTGCAAAAATACAGTAAAAACAGCAATCTTATGAAATATTATTATTACCCTATTTTATATATTAAAATATTTTGCTAATTTGCTCATTTATTATTAATGCTCACTTACAAATAATTGTTTCAGGATTCTTTGATGAATGGAAAGATCAAAAGAACAGCAGTTTTTAAAATATATATATTTATGTGACATTTATTGTCTTTGCTGTTGTTATTTTCTTATTAATTCAATGCATAATTTCTGAATAAAAGTATTTTTTTGTCTTACAACAGACTTTTGTATAACAGATTCCACAACATATTAAGCAGCACAAGAGCATTGCTAATAATAAGAAATTATTCTAAAAGATAATTCTCTTCTCTCTCAGGCCCACTATCGATCATGTGCACATCTTTATCCTGAAATTCTACTCAAAATTCCCCTCACACATTGTGAGTTATCTGATTGGCTCTGCAGCCACATGCTGTGGTCCTTCGGTGTCTTTGAGGAGCCTTAGTGGGTTTCTGGGAAAGAGGAAGCATTACTGTTTTCCTTGTCAGCCGATGTTTACTCAGCAATGAGCGCAATCACATGCTTCAACGGCTCGACAAACCTCAGGACCCAGACTGCACCTTCAGCTCCCTCTCATTCACTTCTCTTCCCTCGATTCCTGGGTCATCATATGAAATGGTGCTTTTGTAAGATTTAAAACTCAATCTTCACTCAAAACTTACAATTAGCCCAAGTTTTACTCACCCTCAAGGCATCCTAGGTGTATATGGCTTTCTTCTTTCAGACGAATCCAACTAGGTGTTATATAAAAATAAATTACCCATGCTTTTTCAAGCGTTAGAATGGGAGTAGGCTGTTTTTTTTCAAAAGTCCAAAAGTAGTTAAATAAAGAGCATCCATTTATAATAAAACATGGCTCACATGGCTCCGGTGGGTGAATAAAGACCTCCTGTAGTGAATCAATGCATTTTGGTAAGAAAAATATCCATATTTAAAAAGTTCTAAACACTTTTCTCTCACTTCCGCTGAGTGGCATACACGGAAGCTGTTCCGGCGGGTGACGCAGGACGTATGTGCAGCGCATGCTCCTCTGAGATATGTTTACAGGAGCAAAGGAAGGAAAGTTTCCTTATTTTAGCAAAAGAAATCCCCAGGAGGCCTTTATTCACCCCCCATAGCTGTGTGAGGTATGTTTTAATATGGATGGATGCACTTTATTTACTTTTCGACTGTGTACAAAAGCACCCACCTACTGCCATTATAAACATTGGAAGAGCAAGAATAATTTTTGAGTGTTAGATACAGGATAATTTTCAGTTTTGGGTGAACCTTCAAATTGATCAAAACTGACAGTAAAGACATTTATAATTTTACAAAAGATTTCTATTTCTATCGGAATATTAGAATGATTTCTAAAGGATCAACGTTTATGAAATTGAAGTTGCTGAAAATTCAGGTTTGCATCACAAATATAAATTGCATTTTAAAATATAAAAGTTATTTCACATTGTCATAATATTTCACAATATTAGTATTTTTACTGTATTTTTGATCTAATAAATGCAGCTTTAGTGAACATAACGGAGTTCTTTCAAAAACAAAAAATAAAAAAATTACCCAAACTTTCAAACACTAGTGAATTTATATTTAATTTCTTTTTTTTTCTCTCCATCAAACTTTGGAAGTATAATTCTTCAAGACTAGAAACAATCATTGCATTTTTTTTTTTTTTTTTGTAAAAACAAATTGTGGAATTCAGCATCAGCTAATATTTATACAAAGGACACAAATGGCACGTTTTGTTGAACAATCCTTCGATTTTTCCATCCTTTTTCTCTCCCGTCTTCACACTTTGACTCCCTTCTTTCCGTCCTCAGCTCTCTCTGTGTGTCTTTCTTTCAGTCTGGGCCATAACCCGAGGCACTGCTCTAGCTTTGCTTCCCCTCAGAATAAATGTGGGGAAACTTTAGATTTGGCCCTCTGGTAAGAGCGTAACCCCAATTTCCTCCACGAGAAGCAGAGAGATGGAGTGGACGGGAAGTTTACCTTAAACTGGGGTAACCACTGCCCGTCTCCAGGGTGATGAGCGTCATCATAATTTCTCTCGCTCTCTCGTTCTGTTTCTCTGTCTGTGAGGTGGACTCAGTCCCCAGTGGTTTGAAACAAGTGAGTTCAGATTGGGAAAATGTGTGTCACGCTAATCACTTGCTTCTTTTTTCCCTTTATATTAATGTCATATGACTATTCCCCTGAAATGCTCTCTTATTATTGACACTCTTACCACATTCTTCCTTCATTTTGTTCTTTCTCTTTTATCAATTATCTCTTTTTAGCAAAACATGCATCAGTATTTGTAATCCTTCTGTTTAATGAATAATTCTAAATAATCAATGGTAATTTATAATTATTTTCAAAGATCTCAATCTCTGCATAAAAACTGGTTTGTTTGGGAGCTGGATTTTAATATTTTTAGGTAGCAGATGTTCTTAAAATCAGTCAATGCAATTTACAATTTCTCTGCATAAAGGCTAATAATATGCAAAAAAAAAAAAAAAAATTAAAAACTAGACCTTTTTTCAGATATATAAATTTGTTTCATATATCGGTAAGATTCTTCAAGGTATTTTTTTTTAAGAAATCTCTTATGCTCCCCATCATCAAAAATACAATAAAAGAGTAATATTGTGAAACATTAGCATTTCTAACAACTGTTATGTATTTTAATATATTTTAAAAACTAATTTATTTTGACGATGACAAAGCTGAATTTTCAACATCATTACTCTTCAGTCTTCAGTCACGTGATCCTTCAGGAATCATTTTAATATGCTGATTTGCTGCTCAGGAAACATTTATTATTATTTTCAGCGATGAAAACCGTTTATATGTAATATAATATAATATGCTTAATATTTTTGAGGAAACAATCAGTTTTGTAACGTAACATGTCTTTACTGTTACTTTTGATCAACTTTATAATTCAAAAATTTTGAATGGTAGTTTATAATAACATATTGAACACTGGCATAGATTTTTTTAGAATAATTGCACATTTTTAGAATAATATGCAAAATAATATGCACAGTGAATAAGTCATTTTTATTTTGGGGTTTGTGGTTTTTACAGAATTCACCTTCTAAAAGTAATTTTGTCGCTGTTGTTAAATCACTAAATGCATTGCCAATGATATATTTAATCTGGGATCTATTGTCTTTTACCTCGTGTAGTTTTGTTCTTGGTTTTTGAGGACGGGGTCATCCCACACAACCTGTTGATATTGGCATATGCCTAATTTGAGTTTTACTAAATGACAGATGAGTTACGCAAGTCCTACAACAAAAGAAATGTTCAGTGTTTTCCCCTCATGTTTATATATTTGCATTTTATTGTTTTGCATTAAGCATTGTTTTCGTTCTTCTGTCCAGACCTGCGTGCCTCCAGTTGAGCACCACTGCTATACAGCATGACGTTTTCTTGTATCTAAAGCTTGGGACAGGTGCACAGAACCCTGCAGCCAGCCAAATGACAAGTCCCATCATACAAAGGAATTAAGTAGAGAGTGGGAATTTCTCTGCTTCTCAGGGTCTTCTCACACAAAAATGGAAAAACACACACATGGTTTTTCTCTCAGTGGCTAAAACAACAGCCTGAGAAAACTATCTCGCTGTATCTGCGGACTGAAAAAAAGAGCCTTCTTTCTCTCATTTTCAGCACCCTGTTTCGTCTTCTGTCCGGACTTCTCATCCGATCGGGTTTCCCTCCCGGAGTCGCTCTGCACAGCTGTGCGCTTCTTTTAATCCACCTCTTTCGCACACACACACACACACACACACACACACAACTGCTATCATCTGTATTCTAAAGAATTGCCAGGAAAAGACAGAGCATATTTTAAGAGAGAATCCCATAGATTCAATCCAGGAATTTTGAACACCAATTGAAATCAAGGGGGGGAAAACTCTGTGATTGTAAACACATGGGTGGAATTACCATAGAAACTAGCTAGTTGCATTAGCGCTAACATCCTGTCAGTTGCCACAATTACAGTGAACTTAAAAAAAAAATTGCCTCAAAGGTGACTCAAATATACCACTGAGACCTTTTCTACAGAGTGCATCCAAACGACAAGCTCTTAATAGTTTTTAAAGCTGTAGTTATGTCCGAATGAGTGTGTCCAGCTAGGCTATCAAGCATAACACATAAAACATAATGGCCCGCCTGCAGGAAACTAAATATAGATGGTGTTTTGATTACGTGAAAATTGACATTTCAAAGGAGATTAGGATCAGACCACTAAAACAACACCTCAAAGAGCCGGGAGGCAGAAGCAGAGAGAGAAAGCCACCTTTACACGCTTAGCATAGCACTTAACTACACGGCCACATGCTCACTTTTTCCAGCTCGGGCTACTGTGAGGTGAGTGTGTTTGTGTGCGGGAACGTCATTCCGGTTACTAGCTTGACTACTCTTCTTAGCCTTCCTTTCATGCGAACGCTAAGTGGTTGACCCCGTGACCTCTGTCTCCTTGGAGTGGACGGAAGTACTTTCTTCACTACGGCAGGTGGGATGGGTGACATCACCATCGGAGAGGGTCCCGTTAATGACGAGCAGGGGGATTGGCTGTTTTTTCCGACATTATTCTGACATTACTCCCACATTATTGTTGTATTAGTAGTGTCATTATTAGGCCAGGTGTGTTTTCACAGTGAGCAAACCCTTCGTCGTTCTGAATAGACGCTATGTGGGCCAAGATGGGACAGGGCGCCGTGTTGCCTACACGAGACTCTTCTCACACATGTACCATGAACCTACAAAAGTCAAACTGAGTTCACAAATGATGAACCTAAGATGCAGTGACACATAATGTGCATTCATACTTTGTCCTATGTCATACTCATCCTTTGTCATATTCATTTTAATCTTACTAAAGTAATTAGTTAATTTGATGACAATTACATTTTACTTAATGAGAATTATGGGAATATCAAAACAACATTTTATGTACTTTGAACATATTTACATTTAACAAAATCCTGACTTCATTGCTTAAGATTAAATAAAACTATATGTTTTAACTTTTATAATAACTAAAAATATATATGACTTTCTTGTCATATTTTGGTAAACAGTATGTTTTTATGAAAAATGTTCATCTCATTATTGGTGACACATAATATACAATGTGTTTAGTAAAACATTAAAATGTTTTTATTTACATTTTTCATTATGGTCCATCTCGTCTTCATTATTGTTTGGTGACACATAATGTACATTTGTGCATGTACTCCAGTTTTATATGTTCATTACATGAACAATGTATGCATATGAACAATATATGTTATATGTAATATTGTTGTAGTCATATTTTTTGTGTTGATGAAAACAACCTTTATATTTACGGAATGTTTTGTCACTTCATATTCATTCATTTTCATTTTAAAATATCAACTATTTTCAAATGACACAAGTTACATTTTAATTATGAGAAAGTGAAAAATTACAACAAATATTTAAAAACTTTATATAATATATATATATATATATATATATATATATATATATATATATATATATATATATTACATTTAGTCAGTGTTTTGTCGTACAGTATATTCATTAATTTTTGTACATTTTTGTACATATATATTCATCTGAAATGTATCAACATAACAAAATTCTAACTTTATAGACTACGTTTGGATTGTAGATTTGATTACATGAAACAACTATATTATTTTTGCATTTTTCTTATTTTTGATCATTGTTCTTGAGATGTAGACTGATGTATGCGTGCATACATTGGTGGACCAAAGGATTATCTTATTTTCGGTACTTTCAAAACTCCCCAAATCACTTGCACTCTCATGCGACGCCTGGATCACTGTGAAAGCTATCATGTTCAAGAGAGCATGGGGATCCTGAAAGCTCAGGCCAGACATGACGGTCTTCCTCTTTTAAAAGAGCATCGTCATGGAGACGCTTCCGACACCACACAACGTTAAATGGCAGAGCAACAAGAGATATTCGGTTGCACGCACACAGCAAATGCGTGCAATTAAAGAGGTGTTCTTCATCTCACATCCACCTGGATATTACAGTCTCAGCGAGAAGCTTGCCAGCCGATGGACTTGAAGATAAGCAATCAAAAACACAGATACGATCTCATGCACACACACACACCTTCATGTCCGATTATAGTTAAATGGGGTTGTGTTGAGTCTGGTCGCTATACACACAGATCTGGCCTCACCCTAAGGATTTTGGGTAACGGAACACTGCAGATCCACATCTCAATAAGTGTAGAAACAGGTTTCCTTTCTCGCGTTTCATCCCGTTTCTTTCTTTCAATCTCTTACTCTCATTTTTCTCATAACATAATGGATTTTGCTTTTTTTTTTTGTTCATTTTCTGTATCATGCCCATAAGACAAAAGTTTTTAACTAAAGAAAACAAGATAATTCACCTATAAAATGAAGCTATTATCATCTTTCACTCCCCATCATGTCATTCCAAAGCAGTATGACTTACTTCTGTAAAACAAAAAAGAAAAGATTATTAACAGAATTGAAATGCAATTGAAGCCAGGAGCTTTCAATACATACAAAAAGCGTTAAATAGTGTGTGCTATATTTTAAGTCTTTTAAAGTCGTACAATAGCTTTGTGTTGCAAAACATAGAAATTTAAGTTGGTATACTTTCTGATAATCTCTGCCTCTACCGGGCTAAAAACACGTGGAGTAAGTGAGTTTGAAAACTGATTCAGTCTAATTTGTGAATCAACTGGTGAATCATTCAGGTTTTTGCGAACTGGATCAAGCGATTCATTGAAATGTTCTTATTCAAAATAATGATTCATTCACAAATTAGACATCGCTGCTATAACTGGATCTTCTAGACAGCAATGAGAGTAGATGGACATCAAATGGATGTCCTTAAAGGTTGGTATGAATGAAATATCTGTTTTCTAAATCCTTGTTATTGAATTTATTGTAAATGATTCACCCATGCATGTGTTTAATGTGTTCCAGCTTTACCTCATAATCTGTAGTTGAAATATCAAAACTTTCAGCGGGACAAGATATTTTTCTCTTGATATGCTAGACTTCTCCAGTCATTAAGTCCACTTAAACCTCTGCCCGACTTTAAAGATCGCATTAAGATCTGTCTCAATGCAATTATCAACCACTATAATTTATTTTTCATTTTTGATAATACATTTTGGGTGACGTAATATGGAACAAGAGACCTGTTGCTACTTTCTTTGCATTGCATCTTTAAGTCTCCTGCTTCTCAGATTTTTCTTCTGAGGAAAGACCCTATAATCTCAAATTTCCTTCAGATTTCCAAAGGATATCTGAGTCTGAAGTCTCAAACGATGATTGGATTTTCCAAGATTTTAAAGTGTGCAATCAAACATCAAAGATTTCAGTATTAACTCAAGCATTTTTCACTTAGATGTTCCAAGATTTCGAAGTCTGCAATCAAAAGTAAGAGATTTCAGTATCATTTTTTGTATCAAATTATATAAGTAATCTGAGCAAATCTGTAAACCCCATTTTACCTCTCTAATCTTATTATGTTGTCAGTTGCTGTTGAATGATAACTGTACTTGTCTCTTGTCTAATTAACATTTTTCTCTATTTTTATTTCTCTTTAGGAATTGTTGGAGTAACATGCTTAACTGTGAACCCCATTGAATCTCTTGAGCGATGAAAAAGCAATACAACTTTTCTCTGGTACAGACAAAGACACTGATTGTATCTGTACACGCACACATGCACGTCTCCTGGCTTCCCCTCTTTGGTGTCCTCTGATTTTCCAAAACATCTTAGTGAAGGAGCCAGTGAGAAAGAGAGAGAGAGAGAGGGATCATCATGGGGTCTGTGGAAATTTTGGTGTGGTAGACAGGCCTGGCCGGTCTGCTCTTTATTTAACAGTGGGAGTAAAGAGAGATGAGCTCTGTGTGTGCAGATAAATATAGTGTGAGAACAGGCAGTATGAGGGGAACTCTTCACAACTAACACCACCTAACTCTCTCAGACCGAGAGGAAAGTTGAGTGAATTACAAGATGCAGGTCATCAACCACCATCCGTACACACACTCATGTGGCCAGATACGGTGTCGTTTATACACAAGAGAAAGGATTGCACGCCAGAGAGAGATAAACCACCTACACACACTGTCCTCCAACACACACACACTCTCAAACTTGTGGAAACACAGCAGGTTCTCAGTTAGAAGATGACCTTCCAGGCACTCTTGGCCAAGAAAGAAGGACAGAAGTGACACGCACATTCAAACGTGTCCAGCTGCTCCCTCCGGTTGCTATTAGTTTGCAATCGTAATGAGGATGAGAGAGTTGGGGAGAGCGGCTTCAGGGCGAGCCACAGTGGAAAACCTGCAGAAATGATGTCAGAGCAATCGCGACCACCGATTGGAGTGGAGATTCCCGGCGAGAGCCTATAAAACCAGGAAAGACAACAGCAGGAACCAGCAAAGGCAGAGAACGTGCGAAATTCCAGGAACTGCACAGTGTCCATCTGTCCATCCCCGTGTGACTGAAACCGAATCAGATTAAGGGTAAGGAGCCTTGGAGAAAGAGCAACCTGAATGTTCCTACAGGGCTGTGTTAAGTGTGTGTGTTTGGGTGAGCAGACAGGTGTATTTGAACACGTTTGTCAGGAGTCGCAGTAGAATAACGCTGGTTAGTTGCTACAGAATCTGCTGTTTGATAAGCAACTGTGAATTTGTTTGAGCTTCAGGGTTACGGATGAACCAGTATCGGAAACATCCTGGTGATGTTGCATTGCTGCAATAGTGACACAGAGGTGTGAAATCATGCCTGGTATCAGAGAACCGTTGAGAGCGTCTTTGAGAGAGCGTGTGTGTGTGTGTGTGTGTATGTGCATGCAGGGTGTCCAGTGAAGTGTGTGTGGGCAATGGGAGATGGCTGGAGTTGTTTATTTTTGGGGACGGAAAATGCTAAAGTTAGCCCATGTTGCTGGACAATGCATTTCCCCATTCGTGGGGCGGGAGAGGGGCCGCATCTGCTCAACTCAGCGCACCAGACCTCAAATGCCAAGGACGGGACACTCTGGGTCAGATGAATGCATTACTGGGCAGTATTTACAGATAGTAAAGAGTTTTGAAAAATGTATAGGAGAAATACTGTAGCAGGTGTTTATTTAAGGTGAGAAAAATTTTAAATGAAGAATTAATAAAATGTCAAAACTAATAATGGGTAATGCAAACCATGGATTACATGATTCAAGGTCAGAAATTCTTAAATGCTACATTAAGTTTTGTTTAGATTTTTCTATCTTAACTTTTTATATCTATCTATCTATCTATCTATCCATCTATCTATCTAACTATCTAACTATACAAAAAATTGGTGTAGAAATAATTGTCACTTAAAATACAATAGCAAACTCTACACTTACAAACAAATTGCAAGGGACACAATGAGTTAAGCACGAAATGTTGAATTAGAGGGAAAAAAATATTTTCTTGTATAACGTATTCTAACAATCTTAGTTTTTCATATTTGTTTTTGATATTTTCAAAGACCACTTTTTAATGTGTCTACCAATCTATCTACATTTACATTTATGCATTTAGCAGACACTTTTAAGCACTATCTGTCTATCTATAGCCTTTTATTAATTATGTTTTTAATAATTTATTATTAATTATTTAATTATTTAATTATATTAATTATTATTTTTTACTAGTTTTTACTAGTAACTGGATTTTAATATTCAATGTAAATGTGTATATATATATATATATATATATATATATATATATATATATATATATATATATATATATATATATATATATATATATATATATATATATATATATATATATATATATAATTAATTTAAAAATAAATAATGTTTAAAGGAAAGTGTCACAAATATCAGGATGAATGTCATTTTTACAGTTGCAATTAATGTGCCAGCAGGTGGCAGTCAAAAAATAAGATTCGGTGCAGCATCATTATCTAAATAAGGTGGTTTTAGAAATCAAATAAGTGAAAGAGCTAAGACAAAAGTTTTCTCATAAATTATTTACTGTAAATTACTTGATCACCATCAATATAAAACTTTTACTCAAGTGATGCGAAACTACAGTAATGTGCAGTCCTGCTGTGAGGATGTTTTTGTATGAGTGTGTTTAAGAGTGTGTTTTGGGGACACACAGGTAGGGGTGCAGGTCAGAGTGTGTGTTTGGGCTGAGTTCATGTGTTTGTGTAGAGGGTGTGTGTTAGAAGCATTCTCACACTCTCGCGGCTGCCGGACCGCCCAGTCAGAGTGTATTTTCACAGATGGAGTCTGGATGAATGTAAACACAGCCCTGTATCACAGTAATTCAACACGGTACTGAAGCTGAAGTGTGTGTGTGCACGCTCAATTGACAGTGCACTGACACAGAGACATAAAAACTGTAATAAATTAAATTATGATGCAGTATCCATCTCTCTCTCTCTCTCTCTCTCTCTCTCTCTCTCTCTCTCTCTCTCTCTCTCTCTCTCTATATATATATATATATATATATATATATATACTGTACACACTACCTTTTTTAAGAAATTAAATTTCATTAACAAGGATGCATTAAAACTGATCAAAAGCGACTAAAAAAACACAGTTATTATAGTTTCCACAAAATAAAATTAAAAATGAAATGATAATAATAATAATAATGTTTTTTGAGCTGCAAATCAGCATTCTAGAATGATTTATGAAGGACCATGTGACACCTGATGACTATAGTAATGGGTGCCAAAAAAATCAGCTTTACTAGCACAGGAATAACATTTTTTTTTAAATATGTTAAAATAGAAAACAGCTATTTTATGTGTAAATAACATTTCACAGAATAACCGTTTACTGCATTTTTGATCAAATAAAAGCAGCCTCGCTGAGCATAAGAGACTCCAAGACCCCAATAATCACATTGTTAATTGTATTGTAGATGCTGGGCTGTGGATGTGTGCTGCTCTCTGGTCTGCTGACACTGACCTTGTTCCACTGTAGTGCGGAAAGCCTTCTTCTACCCCAATTAAGATCAGAGGTGAGTCCAGGTCTTGCTGATATACAAATATACAAACTGTATATGAGAGATTGAGAAAATAATGTTATATTATGCATTTTGTGAGGAAATTCACTCTGCTGGTCCTCAGAAACACAAAAACAGACTGAATGCAAATGGCTGAGTATTCTCTAAATACAGTGGGGATTCCCCTTGAGAGTCTCTGCAGGAGGCAACCATCACCCTCTCCTTATGAACATGAGCTACCTGTCTGAGAACTGACCCACTGGGTCACCCAGTCTGTCACTCTTCCTGTTTCTTCATAGGAAAAGAGCCAACTTTATTATTGCATTTTAAATGATCTTGAGTTGGTCTCTCAACTCAACAGCTTGGGGTGTTCAAGCTTCTGTTTTTTACAAGCCCAAACTGGTCGACCAGCTATAAATTGCTTGATAAAGGTCAGAACCATATCCATCAGCAGGACCCAGTGAACTTTGCACCATAAATATCTAGCTTAGTCCAGCTAAAACCCATCTAAAACCAGTCTAACGCCTTAAAATTGTGCTTTGATGATGAATTGTCCATCAAAGAGAATGAAGATTATTTTTAGGAAAACTTAATTTTCTGACAAATTTAAAAACTGGTGTAACTGATGAAGACATAATTTGCATTACACCATGCATTTCCATTTATTTCCAATCTAGTATGTGGAGCCATCTGTCATGGAGGGTCGCAGCGTCCAGCGAGGCCAGACCGAGCAGAAGACCTCAGGAGCTGTGAACGCTAAACACCTCCTGCACAACCAGCTGGTCCGACTGGAGAACGATGTCATTGAGACAAAGAGGAAACGCAGCTTCCCGGGATCCAACACGCCTCTTGACCGTCTGTCAATCAGCACCATGGATCCCAAAAGCAACAAGCAGAGGTAAGAAATGAGAACAAAGAAACACACTTTTAGTTTGGATACAGAAAGAAAAAATATTCTAGCCTGTGAAATAATATAAATACTTATATGATTATTATTATTAAAATATTTCATGGATTATAATTAAATATGTTTACATTTGTTTACATTTGACGATTTGTCATCTTCACAGTTGAATCACAGCACTGCAATTTTATTGTCAACCCTGGCTTAAGTCTGAAAAACCTATACAAAACAAACTTTTGATTTGCGAGCCGTCCTTCGGATGAGATGTTAAACCGAGCTCCTGACTCTCTGTGGTCATTTAAAATCCCAGGATGTCTTTCGAAAAGAGTAGAGGTGTGACCTCGGCATCCTGGCTAAATTTGCCCATTGGCCTCTGATCATCATGGCCTACTAACAATCCCCATATCTACTGATTGGCTTCATCACTCCGTCTCCTCTCCACCAATAAGAACACTATGGCTGCTGTCGCATCATCCAGGTGGATGCTGCACACTGGTGGTGGATGAGGAGATACCCCCTGACAATGTAAAGTGCTTTGAGTGCCTAGAAAAGCACTATAAATGTAATGAATTATTACTTATTATGATCCCAAACAGACGATGAACCATATGTAGCCTTGACTGGCCATGGCTTGTTTTTATTGGCTGAAGTCTGTCATGCACAGCTTGATAGCTTTGTGTGAGCCTGTTTGTGCTTTTACAGTTCACTAAGTGCAATTAATGTTTTGTCTGTAACCCCACAGTTAAAGTACTTCTATTTCTTGGGTGGAGTCACTGTGGTGTGGATTGAGGTTTTGTATGACATAATAAGTGTCTGATGCTGCTTTACGGGAACGGACAGTCCAACTGTGCTGATGACTGTAGCATCAGACTTCCAGTCAATGATCAAAACTGTTTTATCTCAGTGAATGATTTGATCTCCCTGCTGGATGGAACATGCAGTGTAACTCAGCATGGCCTGAGGCTCTCACAAAGCTGCATCTAAATGATCCTCAGCACTTGATAAGATCAGGACAGAAGCCAAGAACAGCAGCGAAAGCACCACGCCATGCATTATCAAATCTCAACACACAAATCTATCTATCATGAGCCTGATAAACACATGAAAGCTCATGAAAACTGCTGCGTAGTTATGCGACTGTTCCATGGATCCTCAGTAAAGATATTCACCTTGAAAGCCTATGTTAGATTTTGTTACTAGGCATCTACATTTTCTCAATATATTTTTCAGATCTTCTTCCAAAGCTTGATTTTTCCAGACAAAAATTGAGATTTGTCCATAGTAAAAAATAATTTTAAAAAACTCTGACGCTAGGTAGCACTAATAATAGACTATTATTAGTATCATTGGAAAATGTGCCTCCTGCTCAATAAATACTTCAGTATACACTCAATAAAAAATAAATAATAATAATAATTTACAAACACATATATTAGATATTGCCAGTATTTTTTTTTTTTTTTTTTTTTACATGGACATTTAATATGGTCTGGACATTTACTTCAACCCTAATTTATGATACAGTTGTAGTCAGCTTTCATTGGTGAATTCAAATATGAAATTTAATCATAAGCTTCTCGACAAGTTTTGGAGAATTTAATGTTTCCCCATTAAAAGAGATAGGAGCTGCACTTGGATGCCCAGGAGGCATTTCAAAGATGGCCGTCAAGTCACATGACTTGCCTTAAAGGGACTTTGTTACAGGTCAGCAACACCAACCACAGCAAGCACTGTGACTCTCCAAAATGGTTTTAGAGTGACGCAAAGAAGAAGAATTCTTGAATAAAGTCATCATTTTTTATTTCCTCGTGCACAAAAAGTATTCTCATAGTTTTTTTATAAATATTTAATTATGAGCTATACCTTTAAGAGTCATATGCTTAACGATACTCACCTTGGCATGTCTTTCCAATCAGCAGTGAGTGATGGAAAAGGGGAAAAGAAGTAACTCACGATAGTGACTGAGTGAGTAAAAGGTAATCTAAAGGATATGGCTGATTTCATTGCGTTATGTCTGCAGGAAGGTCGTTGAGTTGCCGCGGCGACGAGTCAATATTCCGATTGACCGGATTGGCGTAGGCCGTCTTCCCAGCAGCCGAGGATAGACTCCGCCTCTGACCACGCCCCCACAAACAGGTACGTAAGAGCAACGGAAATCTTTTGTTTAAATGTGTTGTAAGATGAAAATAGAAAAACTAAAATGCTAATTATATTCAAAATAATATCTTGTATTTTGTATTTATATGTTAAATATGTATTTTGTTTGTTTCACAGGGTAATATCGCAGGTAGATGATATGCATGATAAGCACACCAGCTGGCTACTCACTAACCACTGAACGACCATTAATCATCTGCTCCAGAGCTGTTCTTTCTCACTGATAACTGATTTAGAGCTTCAATATCCGATCAAACTGTTTATTTCCAGTTCTGACTCATCATCATATAAATTAAACATCTAAACTGTATTGCTTTCATAAAATGAGTTCTGTTTATGATGTCAGAAGCATTAGCCAATCAGAGAGGAATTAGCTCATGGCTTCCATTATTGCACATCTCAATATTTACTCCAGCGCCTCAAGACTTCTTGCTTGCTGTAATATACATAACTATTGTCATTTTCTCACTTTGACTGGAGGCTGTTCAGCCTTGACAATAAAACAGATAGAAATCTACAAAATCTGTCTGTCTTATTTCAATTTATTAATGCAAGCTGCTAAAACAAAATGCAGAATAAACGAGATTGCAACTCAATTCTGGTGCTGATTAGTGACCATATGCATTTATGATTGTTGATAGGATATCTGGCTGGTTTTGATCCTTTTGGTTAACCCCTTGTGATTTTTTGTAATTGAAGACACTTTATTGTACAAGTAAATATTTTGCCTACTTAGGGAATAGAAGCACAATGAAAGCGAACTCCTAGTTTGTGGGTAAGAAGTTGACAGGCAAATATTAGTAATAAAGCCATCACACAATGTTAGACAAATACAGCAAGTAATGCACCAGGTTTTAATTTTTGTAATTTTTTAATTCATATTACATCACTTTGTGCAAATATAACAATATCATTGCATTTGTTATAGAAATGTCTAGTTTTAATAGGAGTGTAACCATTCTAAAAGTATAACATTGTATATTTGTGCTGAAATACATTTATTTAGGTTTAAATGATTTATATTATTATAAATTTAAAGATGTATATTATTTATGTTTCTTATGTACTATATAGTTTCATTGAAATACTTCAATTGTATAAAAAGGAATTTGTTTTTGCTTTTTGAAAGAAATTTCATACCAAGGCTGCACCAATACATTCTGTCTTTATATTCTAAAAACCTTAACAAGTACTAAAGGGTAATATGATTTTATAAGAGTATAGTATAAGTTTTAAACAACAGCAGATGTTGAAAAATTATGAAGGATCCAAGCTAAAGGCCAAAAAATGAGAGTAGTAAAATGCTATTATCTTGATGAATATATGGTTCTTTCTAGTTGACTCAATCGCCCAGAGCAAGTTCGTACCATCTATACAACAAATCAATTCACAAACTGATAGCCTAAGATTGTGAACACCTCTGGGTGTAATTTTTGCCTTGCTTTAAGTTAGTTTGTGGAAAATGGTAAGACTGATCAAATAAGATGACAAAAATAAGGAGAGACTTCCAGCTCGACTACACTTTTGTAACTTCCTCACCATGAGCGGTCCACATC
This sequence comes from Carassius auratus, assembly GCF_003368295.1. Lineage (NCBI taxonomy): Eukaryota > Metazoa > Chordata > Actinopteri > Cypriniformes > Cyprinidae > Carassius > Carassius auratus. The sequence goes on from NC_039257.1 coordinate 8,596,599, forward strand.
CATGTGCCTGTGTAGCCAGAGGATGTAGTTTGCCACCCGAGTGTACACACCATACACCCTCTGACTGCCACATTCCTCTGGTCCGCCCCAGGACACCAGTCCTTGTGCCACCCATCTCCCACTGCGGGTGTCCTGGGTGACAAACGCTCCCCCACTGTCCCCCAAACAGGTGTCCCGACCGCCCTCGTAGAAGCCAGCACAGAACATATTGCTGGTGATGTTGTAGTTGACAGAGCGTGATGCATAACTAGCTTCACATTCGTCCTGAGGCACAACTGGGAGTTTCACATACTGGAGCAGCTCGGAGGCAGTGCCTAAATCTGAGGTCAAGCCACTTGTGGAAGCAGAAGCGTTGGCTGTGTTGATGCCCCAACCAGCCACTATACCCAATGTGTTGGGCAGAGGCATCAGGACATGACCTTTTACACCAGGCCTTGGTAGACACACGGGTCGTATTAACGCAGACAGCACCACCTCCTGGCTGAGTTTAATCAGGGCAATGTCATTGTTATAGTTTTGAGGATCAAACTGAGGATGGAGGATGACTTTCACTACGGACCGGTTGGTGGCCAGGTGCTTATCCCGTATGTCTGTGAGGCCCAAGTGCACTCGGATGTGTTCAGAAGCGACAGGGACAACGGAAAGATCACGGCGGTGTGATCTGAGAACGTGAGCGGCTGTGAGAACCCAAGTGGAGGAGAGGAGAGCGCCGCTGCCAAACCAGCGGTCCTCAGGGACACGGGACAAATCCTCTACTGAGAGCAGAACCTGCCAGGGGAACAGACCGGGAGATGCTGCTCTCCCACCTACGATTCGCTTCTGATGGGCTGGGAAGAACTGTGACTGCTCACCACATGCTGAAACAAAAACTTATGCAAGTTAACACAGATATGGATAGCAATCTAAGAAACAAATACAAGTAACTTAAAGCAAACAGAGACACAGGGTGCCAAACCAAAATAAATTAATAAATAAAAACACAAGGATCCTATTATTAGACATATTACTTTTTTAGACAGACAATGGATTCACTGGATGAAAATAGTTACTTTGTGCTTTGTGTTACTTTGGAAATTTTCTAATGTAGATATAAAAAATCCTTATTATATTTTACACATTTAACGTTTTATTTATCAGCACTTTTTCAGTTGCATTTAATATGAATTTGGTCTGCCTGTTGGAAAAAAGTTAAAATAATATAAAAAAATAAAATAGGTTCTGTAAGATTTTTTAAATATTTTTGAAAGAATTCTCTTATGCTCATGCAGGCTGCATTTATTTGATTAAAAATGAAGAAAAACAGTAATGATTTGAACTGACAGCTTTTATATATATTTAATTTAAAAATGTATTCTTGACATTGAATTTTCAGAAGACAGTGTCACATGAAATTTCAGAAATCATTCTAACATCAATTCATATTTTAATAATATTCTTTGTGGAAACTGTTAAATATTTTTTCCGAATTTCTGATGAAAAAAAGTTCAAAAGAACCAAATTTATTTGAAATATATTTTTTTGTAAAAAAAAAAAAAAAAAAAAAAAAAAAGTGTATTTAGTGTCACATCCATTTAATGCATTATTGCTATTAAATTCATTAAAAAATTCTTATTGACCACAAACTTTTGAAAAGCAGCGTACAGTTTAATAAATATTTATTTTAAATAATATATAATATCATGTAACACATATAATGTATAACAATGTTGTGAATTCATATCTTTAGTTGTCATAAACAGTTAGTAAGTAAACAAAATGATGTCTCATGAAGCTGAATGTGTAAATGTTTCCCAGGCCAGTCGATGATTTGATGATTTTGAATGATCCAAAATGGCAAGTTTTTTTTTTTTATTTAGTCATGGTCTGATATCCTGCAATACATTTCCAAAGCATTCCATTCGAAACTTTGAGTCTTACCAAGAGGAGTGCTTTCTAGTGGAGTAGGAAGCTGAGATTCCGCATTGGCACTCAAGGTTCTTTCGAAATCTCCTACAGTAAATACATAAACAACGATGGCAGACACTGTAGTCATATAGATTATACCATTCCAAAACTATGAACACAAAGTCATGTTTATAATAAAGCAACTAAACAAAACTGAATAGACCTTAATTAATGCAACAGTGATTTTAAAATAAGTGACTCTCAGTAAAACACCATACCTGGTAAACAAGTGGGCAGAGGCGTCCCGTCCTCACTCACCCATTCCCCACTCTGATGACAGGTGTAAGTGTCTGTAAGACCAATCAGAGTCAAATCCACTGTGACATCAAATATGACTTGACTTACATGCATCAATGACTGACAGTGAAATACTCACTGTTGACCTGGGGAGAGTCTCTGCAGCTGTACTGGATTCTGGATCCAAACACAGTACTGTTTCCAGAGCTCTCAAAAATCACCTCACCCAGTACTACATCCACTGGACCACAGTCAACCACTAAAGGAGATCATGAGAAGGAAATTGAGTCACAGATATTAGTCCTTTTTTAATTCTTTGGATGATGATTTTGGGTTGTGTCATATTTGATTTAGATTCCTATTTCTATCTATTTCGTGAAAGTTTTTATTATTAAATATTCTTAAAAATTCTACCAAAATTTAGAAAGTATGGCCTTATTTGTATTATGGATTAGATGGGAGCAGGATAAAATGAATACTGTATGGCTCCGGATGTTATGAATCATAAAGTATAGAAAAACAATTACAGGAATTATCAAATGTGATTGGATGATTTTACAGTAGGACATGGAATGTGTATTATAAGAGGATTTATGATGGAAATAATTTTATGAACAAATAAACCATTTAAACAGTAAAGATCACAATCATACCAAACATTAAGTGTCCACTCTTCAACATGTGCTGTGTGTTCCCAAAAGGTGAGGTAGTTTTATAATTAGTCCTGTCTAAAAATCTAAGTGTATTTATGTATTTCTATCTCAAAATGAACCAAATAATGAAAGTAAAATGTACTACTGAAAAAGAGATGTATAAATGTATATTAATATGTATATATATATATATATATATTAATATACATTTATATATTAATATATATATAAAGATCATGTTCACATACATACATGTACATGCTCACTGGTTTATTTCAGAGTACCTATTTATCAAAAAGCATTAATGACCAGTAGATGGAGACATTCTATGATACATTAACTCAGTGCGGCCTTCAAACCACACTTTCACTGTCAGAGCAATAAAACTAGACTTAGACGTGGAGGATGTAAAGTTAACACTGATAATGTTTAGCACAGACAGCTTGTATAAGCTTTAGCAACAAAATCTGTAATAAAATCTATCATCAAAACAAAGTGATAGATCATAATTTTATCATTTTATGAGAATTTATCAGAATTAGTGCTTATAAGTAAAAATGCACCTTACATACTCATAGACAATTGATTAAAAACAGTGATATTTATTTAAATCTTTATTGATCATGGTATTAAATGCATTTTTGCCTTTTTTTGTGTTATTTGTTTTATTTTATTTTTTACAAAAGAACCAAACCTCAAACTACAATAAACTCTGAGTAAGAATTGTTGTAATTTTAGGTTTGTTTTTATTCACAGGCAGACAGATTAAGGCTATGCCTAAATGACCCCAAACCATATCCATTAAGTCTAGGACTAGTCTTAAACTTGTTTGTAACCTGGAACGCAAACCTAGTACAAATACAGAGATTTAGGAAATTTGAAATATGACTGAAGGACAATAACTGAATGCTTTGGAATATTGAAAAAGAAACACAAAGGTTTGCTAGTCTTTTATGCTCAATAAAATTGTCAGGGTTTTGGCAGGGAGGAACTCAGGTGCAGACAGGATTTACAACACAAACAGGTTTATTACAAAAAGGGGAAAATAAAAACCCACGAGGGGGAAAACAGGACTAGGGCAGATACAACAAATACTAAACAGGACCGATCAGACAAGGTAAACAAAGACTCAAAACTAGAGAACACTAACTACAAATAACACTCACGGTTATGCAGGGACTTCAGAGGTACAATCACAAGTGTAGAACACATAAGTAGTACACAATGAACCGACGCAAGACAGAGCACACTAGGAGATCTAAATAGGGGTACTAATCAAGACACGACAGGTGTTACAGATAGGACAATCACGACACGACTAGGATAACAAGGGGGCAGGGCAAGGGAACGAGACAACACAAGCACATGGCCCAAAGACAAGGCCATGCGCTTGTACACAAAACACGGGTCTGTCATGATCCTGCCTCAAGGCTAGGAAAAATCAAGGACACGAGGGCAGAATCATGACAGAACCCCTCCCTTAAGGAGCGGCTTCCAGACGCTCCTCAAGGGAACATCAAACACGGGACACGACTGACATGACAGACTGGGACACAGACACAAACCAACAGGACATGACAAATAACAACAAAGGCAAACATGAGTACACAACGGCAGGGTTGGGGTGACAAATCAAAAAAAACAAACAGGGAAGGGGAGGGGGCGGGACCACAAAGTTCATGGGGGACAGACCAGGGCGGGTGGGAGGGGTAGGAATCCTAGGAGGACAGGACGAAGGCTGACGACGGGGGGTACGGGCAGGTCTGGGTGGTGAGGGACGGGGAGGGGTCTCGGGACAACTGACAGGGGACATGACAGGACCAGACAAGGGACGCGGGACAACACTTACGGGACGCGGGGAGACCACAGGACACGGGGCCACATCAACAGGACACGGGGAGACAACGGCTGGACACGGGGAGACAACATCTACGGGACACGGGGGGACAACATCTACGGGACACGGGGGAACAACATCTACTGGACACGGGGGACATTAACGGGACACGGGGCCACATCAACGGGACACGGGGCCACATCAACGGGACACGGGGCCACATCAACGGGACACGGGGAGACAACGGCTGGACATTTGGGACTTCTGGGGACAGGGTCAGGGGACAAGACAGGACTGACGGGGATTTCTAAAATTTGGACAAGACAAATAATCAGAAAATGCTTTAGCAGCTAGGACAATTGGCATCTCCTTATGAGATGAAACCGACTGTACAAGAGTCTTTGCTGCAGAGTCGGCCGCGGCTCTCTCCTCCGCTCTCACGACTGCCGACTTGCATACAGCTTTCTTTCCCGGCTCGGGCATGCTAGCGCTCACCGCTGCTGACTCGGACACGCTCACTGCTGCTGGCTCGGGCACGCTCACTGCTGCTGGCTCGGGCACGCTCACTGCTGCTGGCTCGGGCACGCTCACTGCTGCTGGCTCGGGCAAGCTCACCGCTGCTGGGTCGGGCACGCCAGCGCTCACCGCTGCTGGCACGGGCACGCCAGCGCTCTCCGCTGCTGGCACGGGCACGCCCACCGCTGCTGGTACGGGCACGCCAGTGCTCTCCGCTGCTGGCACGGGCGGAAACGGGGTCACAGGACCGGCAGGCCCCCTCTTCCTCCTCTTCCTCCTTGGGCGCGGTGCAGAGACCACAGCTGGGTCAGAGGCGGGTTGGGGGAGTTCGGTCTCTGGCAGGGCTGACTCCGACGATTCCGAGGCAGACTCCCACGATAACCGTCTCCCTCGCTTCCCGGGGAGACCGACGGGTGTGGGAGGCACCTCAGGACTCGGTGAGGGATGTGCCTGATCCCCCAGAGTGGCCACGGCCAGGATACGACCCTCTGGAACCGTTGGCAGCTGGGTAGGTGGGGACCTCTGGGGCTCCTCCTCTCACCCGCTCGCTCCGGAACGACCTCCCCTGGTCCCCCGGAACACCACAAGGCGAGAGCCCTCAAAACAATCTCGCTTGCTGGCTGACAACATCCAGTATTGCCTCCTGTCTGCTGAGTTCCCTTTTGGTCGGTTCATTCTGTCAGGGTTTTGGCAGGGAGGAACTCAGGTGCAGACAGGATTTACAACACAAACAGGTTTATTACAAAAAGGGGAAAATAAAAACCCACGAGGGGGAAAACAGGACTAGGGCAGATACAACAAATACTAAACAGGACCGATCAGACAAGGTAAACAAAGACTCAAAACTAGAGAACACTAACTACAAATAACACTCACGGTTATACAGGGACTTCAGAGGTACAATCACAAGTGTAGAACACATAAGTAGTACACAATGAACCGACGCAAGACAGAGCACACTAGGAGATCTAAATAGGGGTACTAATCAAGACACGACAGGTGTTACAGATAGGACAATCACGACACGACTAGGATAACAAGGGGGCAGGGCAAGGGAACGAGACAACACAAGCACATGGCCCAAAGACAAGGCCATGCGCTTGTACACAAAACACGGGTCTGTCATGATCCTGCCTCAAGGCTAGGAAAAATCAAGGACACGAGGGCAGAATCATGACAGAACCCCTCCCTTAAGGAGCGGCTTCCAGACGCTCCTCAAGGGAACATCAAACACGGGACACGACTGACATGACAGACTGGGACACAGACACAAACCAACAGGACATGACAAATAACAACAAAGGCAAACATGAGTACACAACGGCAGGGTTGGGGTGACAAATCAAAAAAAACAAACAGGGAAGGGGAGGGGGCGGGACCACAAAGTTCATGGGGGACAGACCAGGGCGGGTGGGAGGGGTAGGAATCCTAGGAGGACAGGACGAAGGCTGACGACGGGGGGTACGGGCAGGTCTGGGTGGTGAGGGACGGGGAGGGGTCTCGGGACAACTGACAGGGGACATGACAGGACCAGACAAGGGACGCGGGACAACACTTACGGGACGCGGGGAGACCACAGGACACGGGGCCACATCAACAGGACACGGGGAGACAACGGCTGGACACGGGGAGACAACATCTACGGGACACGGGGGGACAACATCTACGGGACACGGGGGGACAACATCTACTGGACACGGGGGACATTAACGGGACACGGGGGGACATTAACGGGACACGGGGCCACATCAACGGGACACGGGGCCACATCAACGGGACACGGGGAGACAACGGCTGGACATTTGGGACTTCTGGGGACAGGGTCAGGGGACAAGACAGGACTGACGGGGATTTCTAAAATTTGGACAAGACAAATAATCAGAAAATGCTTTAGCAGCTAGGACAATTGGCATCTCCTTATGAGATGAAACCGACTGTACAAGAGTCTTTGCTGCAGAGTCGGCCGCGGCTCTCTCCTCCGCTCTCACGACTGCCGACTTGCATACAGCTTTCTTTCCCGGCTCGGGCACGCTAGCGCTCACCGCTGCTGACTCGGACACGCTCACTGCTGCTGGCTCGGGCACGCTCACTGCTGCTGGCTCGGGCACGCTCACTGCTGCTGGCTCGGGCACGCTCACTGCTGCTGGCTCGGGCACGCCAGCGCTCTCCGCTGCTGGCTCGGGCAAGCTCACCGCTGCTGGGTCGGGCACGCCAGCGCTCACCGCTGCTGGCACGGGCACGCCAGCGCTCTCCGCTGCTGGCACGGGCACGCCCACCGCTGCTGGTACGGGCACGCCAGTGCTCTCCGCTGCTGGCACGGGCACGCCAGCGCTCTCCGCTGCTGGCACGGGAGGAAACGGGGTCACAGGACCGGCAGGCCCCCTCTTCCTCCTCTTCCTCCTTGGGCGCGGTGCAGAGACCACAGCTGGGTCAGAGGCGGGTTGGGGGAGTTCGGTCTCTGGCAGGGCTGACTCCGACGATTCCGAGGCAGACTCCCACGATAACCGTCTCCCTCGCTTCCCGGGGAGACCGACGGGTGTGGGAGGCACCTCAGGACTCGGTGAGGGATGTGCCTGATCCCCCAGAGTGGCCACGGCCAGGATACGACCCTCTGGAACCGTTGGCAGCTGGGTAGGTGGGGACCTCTGGGGCTCCTCCTCTCACCCGCTCGCTCCGGAACGACCTCCCCTGGTCCCCCGGAACACCACAAGGCGAGAGCCCTCAAAACAATCTCGCTTGCTGGCTGACAACATCCAGTATTGCCTCCTGTCTGCTGAGTTCCCTTTTGGTCGGTTCATTCTGTCAGGGTTTTGGCAGGGAGGAACTCAGGTGCAGACAGGATTTACAACACAAACAGGTTTATTACAAAAAGGGGAAAATAAAAACCCACGAGGGGGAAAACAGGACTAGGGCAGATACAACAAATACTAAACAGGACCGATCAGACAAGGTAAACAAAGACTCAAAACTAGAGAACACTAACTACAAATAACACTCACGGTTATACAGGGACTTCAGAGGTACAATCACAAGTGTAGAACACATAAGTAGTACACAATGAACCGACGCAAGACAGAGCACACTAGGAGATCTAAATAGGGGTACTAATCAAGACACGACAGGTGTTACAGATAGGACAATCACGACACGACTAGGATAACAAGGGGGCAGGGCAAGGGAACGAGACAACACAAGCACATGGCCCAAAGACAAGGCCATGCGCTTGTACACAAAACACGGGTCTGTCATGATCCTGCCTCAAGGCTAGGAAAAATCAAGGACACGAGGGCAGAATCATGACAAAAATAACATTTATTATATTGTTAAAATCAAAGCTGAATGTTCAGCATCAATAATCCAGCCTTTAGCCTCAAATGATCCTTCAGAAATCCTTCTAATATGCTGATTTTTGGCAATATTTAGTCTAATCTCTCTGTGGAAACTCTTTTTTTTTTCAAAATTCTTTGATGCACAGCATGTAAAAAAATATTTTGTAACAACATAAATGACATTTGATCAATTGAATGGAAATGGTAGTGTATTTTTCAAGCTCATTTGTAGTTTAGGAAGTTCATTGGCTACCAACCAATCCCTTTAGATTTTAACTCAGCATCTTATTAGTTAAAATGCTTGTTAGGGAATGATGTCTCCTTTGAGATTCCTTCTCTGATGGCAGCAAGGAGAAGAAGGAAAAGAAGAGAGAAAAATAGAGAAAGGGAAAGTGAGAAAAAAAGTCAGGAGGTAAATAGAAATACAGAGTGTCTGTTAATAGACTTACTTTTACACAGCGGGACATCACTGCTCCACTTCCCATCCCTCTGACACTCAATCTGATAATGCTCAAATTCTTTATCACCCTGTGAGAGAGAATGTGAGCGTTAGTGTGATGTAAAACAGTACTGATTTGTTTCAATTAGCTTGCATCATTCACTGGCTTTATCAGCAGAAGTGAATGGCCGCTTCTCTCTGACCTGTCTCAGTGAGTATCCAGGGTCACAGGTCAGCGTAATGTGATCTTTGAAGATGTAGTTAGACTGCAGAGGCTCCAGGTTCCCATTAAGGGGCGCCGCCAGAGGAGAGCATTCAGAACCTGAAGATAACATTTACACCTTTGCCACAGTACCATACTCGGAAAGTAATTTACATGAAGTAATTCATTTTAGTAGTTATATGCATTGGTCAGTCTCTGACCGGTGGAGGTGTAAGTGAGTTTCCAGCCAAGATTCTCTCCAGTGCTGTCACTGTGAAACAGGATGTTGACAATGTTACTTCTTGTCTGGATCTTCCCTGGTGACTGCTCACCACAAAATGGGCCAAAATCCTTGTCTCCTGCATTAATCTGTGGATAAAGCACCATTATAATAATATATTGTTTTAATGTTTTATTTTTCCAACCAAATGTATCAATTTGTATCATTAGTGATGGGAAAAACTAAGCTTTTTGAAACTTCAATTCAATTGATGCACAAAATGATTTACATTTTCAAAGCACACAAACCAACTTCAAATTTTTATCAAAACACAAAATCTAATCTAACACCATTAAATATGAAGTGTATACTTTTTTAAAGTGTAGGTCTTGTTTTGCTTTTTTATGGAGAGCTTGGTTAATCAGGCCAGTAAAAGATGAAACTAGAATTCTTCCTTTTTATTATACAATCTTGTTATTAAAAGCCAAATAGAGGACAGTATACATTAGCAGTTCACAGTTCACCATTGCAAAACAGTTATGATCTAATAAAGCTTCATTTACTGAAATCAAGTCACTTTTGTGTTTTGATACACACTCCGAATCACTGATTTGAAAACGAATGATTCGCAAAGGTTTCAAAGCTTCATGAACAGTGTTTCAAAAGCACCTTTTAACTATTATCATAATATTTAATTAAGATTAGTGATGTACTGAAATATTTTTTTAATGGAAGACTGAAACTGAAATGAAAGTATTCATTTAGCCAAAAAATGTACAATGAAAAATGAATTAAATTATCTATTAACTGATCACATTTATTTAATGCTAAATACTCAAAGTTGAGGTGTACAGTATATAAAAATGTAGCTAAATATATATAAAATATATATATTTCTTTCTTCTTTTTTTTTTAGCTAATCAAAAAGCTATGGCCATTAAATTTATTTTCTGAGGTAAATGTGATGTTAAGTGACATATTATATAAAAAAATAACAAATTATATTTACATATATTAACTAAATACTTCATTTGAATTTGTCAAATGCAATGTTCTGTCATTATTTTGTATAATGATGGTTAAACTGTGTATGTGTTTATTTATAAAAACGCTGCAAAGGAATTGTAAGAGGACTCTCACTTTGATAAAGTCATAGGGGCAGGTGATTTCAGGGTGGTCTTCAATGTCAAAGGTCTCATCAAACTCCAGAGTGATTTGAAAACCCTCCTCCAGCTCAATGCGATATGTGCAGTTAGAGCTCTTGGGGTATGGTTCAGGAAAATCAGCGCTGGTGATCTCTCCAGAGCGCTCTGTGTACACCTTTTCATTACACTCAACTGCAAAGATTACAAATGCACATATATATAATTCACTATCATTCAGTATAGCATTCAAAATGAAAACATTAACAGCTATCATAAAATGACTAAACAATAATTCCCTTGTACTGTAAATCTTTTGCTAAAAATCCCTCAAAGAATTATGTTTGCAGTGCAATGCATGGAAGCTGCAGTAATAGCTCCCATTCTAATCGGGTGTTTGAAGTTCACAAGTTTATCCACATCTCACTGACCACCACAGTGTAAATATTTAGCAGTTGCTGCTTAGCTACAATCAGCTAGACATAAGACAGACACACTCCAACACACACTTAAACTACCACTATGGTAAAAACTATGTATACAACTAGTGCGCACCCTTTATTGGGTGACAGAGTCACACACGCACACACACACACACATTTAACTTAACTGACTAACCAACATTTCCAGGAATATTAGGATTTTCTTCATCAAGCCACATATAAATAATGTTTAAATTTTACCACCTTTTGGCATGAAAGAGAAAATGAAATTGGTCAGACTTTGATTCGAGTAAAAAAAGGGTGTTTGGCATCTGCCTATTATTTTATTATATAAAGTGGGTCACGAGGCTGACATGAACAAGTTTATTACATTAGAGGAAAATCCAACTATAACACAAAACAGAATGTTCTGATTCTGATTTTGCTATTTTGAAATATTACCTTTGCAAGTTCTGTTGTCAGAATGAAGCAGGAACCCATAACGACAAGAACAGTAGAAGCCTCCAATGTAGTTGTGACAGAAATGATCACAGACAAGATCTTCATCATTTCTGTCTCTGCATTCATCTACATCTGCAGGAAAAAAGAAAAGAGAATGAGCAAATTGGACGTTTGAAACTGAAATGAATGTGCACTGTTTTGTTATTCCAAACACTCACCAACTGCACTAAAGTGAGCCTCAAAGCCAGAGTATCGTTCCTCATTAGAGAAGTCTGAACGGAACGCCACACTGAGCACGTTTCTGGGGGACATGATGACATTATCAGCAGGAACCTGTTCTGTGTCTGTACTCTCTTTTCCACAAAACACAGCCAGCTCTTCAGAGTCTGAGTATACCTGTGCGAGCAAACACATTTCTATTTTAAATGAATGCTGTTCTGAAAGAAGAATCCTGAAAGAAAAGAATCACAGTTTACACAAAAATATTAAACAGCACAACATTGATTATGATAAGAAATCTTTCAGCAAATCAGCATATTAGAATGATTTCTGAAAGATCATGTGACACAGAACACTGGAGTAATAGCTGCTGAAAATTCAGCTTTACATCACAGGAATAAATTACATTTAAAAATATATTAAAATAGAATATAGGGCACCATTTGTAAAGTGGCTCACGCTAAAAATAACAGCAACATTTTGTCACATTTAGCTTCAAACGATGTTTAAAAAACTGGTATGAATTTTTGACAATCACTTTTTAGTACATGTACAACAATATTTGTCAATTTAGAGATATTTTAAATAGTTAAATCTTAATATTAAATGTTAAATGTTAAATGTAAAATGTAAATCTAAATCTAAATCTAAATGTTAAATCTAAATATTAAATCTAAATATAAATGTGAAATCTAAATGTTAATGTTAAAACTAAATGTTAAATATGAATATAAATATAAATGTAAAATCTAAATGTTAAATATAAATATTAAATCTAAATTTAAATGTTAAATATAAATATAAATATAAATGTTGACTCTAAATGTTTGGGGTGAATTTTACTTTCTGATAACAGGAAGTGCCAAAATAAAAGCTTGAGGAGGTCAGTGAGTGTTTATAGCATCGTGTCAAATACGTAACGAATAAAAACCATATCATCTGAAAATTGACTCTTACACATGGATTATCGTGATAATAACTACCTAAAATAATAAACACATTTGGAGAAACTGTATTTGAAGAGTAGGCTAGTGTCACTTTTATGACAATGTTTGTATTCTTAAACGCCAGCAAGATCCTATGCTCTCGGCTAACGTTGATTCATTGGACATTTTGGATGACAGTAACGTTAACAGTTACCGTACCTGGTCAGGGGTGGGCGGGAATATAGGCTCTTGCTGGCGTTTAAGCATGCGATTGCGAACATGACAGAGAGTGATGAAAGAATGACATGATGAGTGAAGACATAACAATCAGTCAAAGTGAGACCCCTCGTGGCTGGCTATTATGGCTACAGGTTATCATAAGTCCAGCACTTTTCATAAAAGTGACACTAGCCTACTCTTCAAATAGAGTTTCACCAAACGTGTTTAATATTTTAGGTAGTTATTATCACGATAATTCATGTCCAAGAGTCAACTTCCTCGGATGAGATGGTTTTTATTCATTACTTATTTGACACGATGCTATTAACACTCACTGACCTCCTCGAGCTTTTATTCTGGCACTTCCGGTTATTGTTTTTTTAATTTACATATTAGTTAAATATTTAGTTTCACCCGAAACATTTTTAGATTCAACATTTAGATTTAGATTTAACATTTAGATTTAGATTTAACATTTAGATTTAACATTTAGATTTAGATTTAACATTTAGATTTAACATTTAGATTTAGATTTTACATTTAGATTTAACATTTAGATTTAACAATTAGATTTAGATTTAGATTTTACATTTAGATTTAACATTTGGATTTAGATTTAGATTTAACATTTAGATTTAGATTTAGATTTAACATTAAGATTTAACATTTAGATTTAACATTGCACATTCTTATTCTTTAGCTCGGGGTTAAACTAATTAATTTTCTTTGTTGGAACAGCAGCTATGCTAATAATGTCTCTATCATGGTAACTAGGATTTACACAAGCTCCAGTCTGGATCCAGAACACCTGAGAAAGTGAAAGAAAGAAAGTCCTGACATTTGCCAAGTACAGTAACCCATACTCTGAATTGTTGCTCTGCATTTAACCCATCCAAGTGCACACGCACAGCAGTGAGAAGTGAACACAACATGAACACACACCCGGAGCAGTGGGCAGCTATAGATCCAGTGCCTGAGAGCAACTTTTTGTTCAGTGCCTTGTTTAAGGGCACTTCAGCCATGGGTATTAAGGGTGGAAGAGAGCGCTGTTCATTCACTACCTCCCACCTACAACTCCTGCCAGCACCGAGACTCGAACCGGCGACCTTCGGGTAACTAGTCCGGTTCTCTAACCATTAGGGCACAGCTGCCCCCGAATAGATGATGCTGACCCCTCAGAGGACCCCAGATTATTCTAACCCTGAATCAACAAACAGAACTAACAAATATTGCTACAAGTGTGACTGCATCATATAATAATTGCTGTTAATAATGTTCATCGTCTAGCTGACTGCGTCTTATATGTATTTTTCTGAAAAATCCTGTCATACGTGCACAAACTGACAGTCACCACTTATAAGCCAGTACTAAATATTGTAGAAACGTAATTTTTTGTAAAGTTGCTTTGTAATGATTGTATCGTAAAAAGCGATATACAAATAAACTTGAATTGAATTGTTGTAAATGTGCTAAAGAGTGACCGTAAAAAATTCACACCAGTTTTTTAAACATTGTTTGAAGCTAAAATGTGACAAACTGTGTGAGCCTCTTTACAAACAGTGCCCCATAATAGAAAAGTGATTTTAAATTGTAATAATATTTCACAATATTACAGTTTTTACTACATTTTTAATTCAAGTGAGACTTCTTTCAACGTTTATATACTCGTACCAAATAATAAGCTTTCAGTTTCTGTGCAAAATTCTTTCAATCATTAAATCATCTTCATGTCGTTTCAAACTGGTTTAACTTTGTCTCTTTCATTACACAAAAAAGCAGATATTATACAAAATGTTCATGCTGTGTTTTTACACAACATTTTCACTTTTTCTACAGAAGAAAGTAAGTCAAACAGATTTGGAACAACATAAGAGAGAATAAACGACACAATGAGGACTGAATATGTTCTCATTTTCTAAATATACATGCACGAACATCTGAAAAAACCACACAATATAAATACTCCCAGCTTCTTGCTGTGCATGTACCCACACAAATTACCCAGAAGAATGCTGGCAAACCCTCAATTTTAGAAATATCTGCACAAACACAAAAACTGGCATGCACATGAACACAATTACACTCAGCAGACAGCCAAACTGCCAGTCAAACCAAAGTCATACACACAAACATTGCAGACTGAGACCACAGCCAAGTCTTCATTGTGCTTCTACAAACACACACAAACAGCCCTAGACATGTCTCTTATCTGTCTCCCAGCTTGAGTGTTTACTTTACCCGTGTCAGTGAACGGAGGGTAACCTACGGTTACCAAAGATGTCCGTAGGCAATTAATTCCTGAGCACAATGCACAGAAAAACAGCCTCACAAACACAGACAACACAGAGATACAGCAACTAAAATCAAAAATGTGTGGGAGACATGCTTATGCCAATGCAAGAATCCTAATTACACAGCTATTCCACCAGACCCACCTCGAGCAAAATAGTTGCACTAGCATGTTAATAACACATATAAAAAGGACAAAAGAGTTCAAGTTCAAGACAAGCTGCATTTCGCAGCAATGTCACACAGAATACATGGAAACCCTATAAATGAAATTCCGACATCCATTTAAAATTTACATTTTTGGTCCACTGCTGTGGCACCCACTGGGGGTATTTGAATATGAATATGCCCCCGTGTCGTTGATTCATGTATTTTTGTAATATTTATTGAACATGAATTAGTAAAGGTGATTTTATTAAAAAGGAGAGTGTAAATTTTGACTTACCTTCAAGTAGTCATACTCACATAAGTATGAGGGCTCTATGTTGAAATGCATAAAATAGAGTCGGATTTTATATCCATCTGCTACAGTTATATTCCACTGCTGATTTATCTCTTTCGGATAGGATTCAGGAAAGTTTGGAGACTTGATGGTCCCATACATGTCTGTGAGGTGGATGACTTGAGTCCACGAGGGCCATACACACTGGGCCAAGATCACAATGACACTGTGTATAAAGGCATTTAATTTAAACCATGACATCAAATTCAACATTGCAAACATTAAGATTAAACAAAATGTGTCAAATATTCAATTAAGTGAGTTTAATTCTGCGGAATTAATTCCTGTAAGAATCTGATAATTGGGGTTTAGGAGGAGGGGGGAATAATTATAGTGTTCAGCAAAGCCTTACTAACCAAAGATATGTCAGATTACAAGTTATTCAGATTGCTCTAAATAATTATTCGCAGGCGAACATAAATAGCGATCACGTGAAGTGGAACGTGGAAGTTGCAGATCTTTACATTCCATATCTGACGTGTAGGTGTCATTTATTTATCACTTGATCTTTTTTTTTTTTTTTTTTTTTTTTTTTTTAACTGTTGACGTTAAATTATTTTGCGTTAAAAGATCGGCAAAAAATAAATAAATAAATATCACATATTTCAGTTGCAAAGTTACTGACAGGAATGACGCTGACACCCCTAAAAGGAAAAATTCCCACGCGGACTAAATACGTCATGAATAAAAAAATAATTCCAAGCTGGTTATAATGAAAGTTTGTTGATGATAAGAACAGACTGATATTATTTTCGAAACATCTCAGACCACTTAGTGGAATCTAAATAAATCTGGAATAAAGTTCTCACCGTGTAAGCTCCATGACTTTATTCCTCTGTCAGTGGGAAAGGTGCTGCATTCCCGTTTGAGCTCCAGTTTTCCTCCACACGTCACATTGCAACTGTTTACAATGAGCTCTCTCCCCCACAGACTGTGTGTGTGTCCGGGACTCGAGGCGGGCTGGAAGTTTGTGTTTTAGTTACTTGCACAAAAGAGATGTATTTCAATATAAACAACAACAACACATGGTTTAAAAAAAACAATATAAGTAGAAATTTGCATAAAAATAAATAAATTACGGCAGTATAAATTATGTATATGCATTTCAAAAAATAAAAAGCAACCAAAACTTTTTACATGCACAGGTGAAAATACATGAAAATACATATTGTGATGTTGACAAAATAATATGGAAATGAACTATTTTACGTAGCAGCAGCAGAATGTAGATTAAAATGCTGTCTGAAATGGATTTGGATTAAGAATAGTTTCATCATTTTCTATATTTATCATGTTGTGTCACTTTCTAACTAAGACCTGAGCTGGAGTCTGTGTACTTTGTATCACCAAGGGACTACAAAGCCTCAAGCCATATTTTGACATACTTGAAGTGCAGTGAAGTAACATACAGCCAAGTATAGTGACCCATACTTAGAATTCGTGCTCTGCATTTAAGCCATCCAAACACAGTAGTGTACACACACACACACACACCGTGAACACACACCGGAGAAGTAGGCAGTCATTTATGCAGTTGGGGGTTCGGTGCCTTGCCCAAGGGAACCTCAGTCGTGGTATTGCCGGCCTGAGACTCGAACCCACAACCTTAGGGTTAGGAGTCAAACTCTCTAAACATTAGGCTGACACTTCCCCAAAATGATATTATTAGATGATGTTATAATCATATTTCATATGATTTTAAGATATTTATGTCCCTGGACCACAAAACCAGCAATTAGACTAAATTTCATACATTATCTGAAAGATAAATTAATAAGCTTTCCATTGATGTTATGGTTTTGTTAGGATAGGAATATATTTGGCTGAACTATTTGAAAATCTGGAACCTAATGGTGTAAAAAATTTAAATATTGAGAAAATCCACTTGAAAATCTGTATTGTTTACTTTCATTAGAAAGCATGACTGCATTGATTAAGTTCTGGAGTACTCTCCAAAACGGCAGAAAACAGTAAATTGGGGAGAAGAACTGCTGAATAAATTATGTTATTATTGTTTTCTTTGTGCACGGTTGAACCCCTGATGTCACATAGACTATTTTACTGATGTCCTTGCTGCATTTCTGTGTGATGATTGTGCTAACATCGTTGCTGCCTATGGAGGGTCAGAGAACTCTCAGATTCCATCAGAAATATCTTAATTAGTGTTCAAAAGATGACCGAAGGTCTTACGGGTTTGGAATGACATGAGGGTGAGTAAATAAGGTGGTAGCGCATCCTGATGGTCATATTGAGCTTGTCAGGATGCGCTACCCCTCTATCAGAGCAGCTTTATTAAGGCACGGACAATAAATGTAGCTGTTGCATGCAATATGTAGAGTCTGGCTCCTTGCTAAAGCTGCAGGTCAGAGCCTGGTCAATACACTGGTGGGTGACCCTTTTTGAAATACTAACTAGCTGCTGCAACTAGTTTTTGTCCAGCCAGCAGGACATGCTCATTCCCTGGCTTGAATGGGTGCAAAAGTCCTAGTTTAATAATGCTGACTTTAGAATTTAAAAAGCAGCATCCTTCAGATGAGGTATTAAACTGGCCTTATGATATTCTGTTGTCATGAATTCCCCAGCTGAATTACGAATTTTACCTTTTTTTTTATTTATTTATTTATTTATTTTTTAAGGCGGGTAACACATTCTGAATGCTGATTGGCTGTTATGAAAACTAGCTTGCTGCTGGAGCTAGTTTTAGTCTGGCCTGCAGGGGACGATCATTCCCTGACTTGTAGAGGTCCAAAACTCTTAGCATAACAAATTGGACTTCAGAATGTAATAAGAAGCAAATTTTTGATAAATAATTAAATAGCCACCTTTAAAAAGGAGCATCCTTCAGATGAGGCATTAACGGCATAATTTTCCATTTTTTGGGTGAACTAACCCTTTAAGTGATTTTTTATTTTATTTTATTTTTTTATTTTGGCCATTAGCTAACTCCTGTCCTTGTTTTAGGCCATCTTTACATATGTGTGTGTGTGCAATCCAGATTTCTAATGGGCTATCACTGTGGGTGATGGGAGCTGATTAATGTGTTTAATGTGTTTAAACCAGAAGTCCTTTAATTCTAGAAAGATTCATATCCTGCCGTTTTCTCAGTATGAGATACAGCGAGAGAAAGGTAATTGGACTATTATAACAACACTGTTGTAGTCGACAGGTGGGAAATTAGCTGTTTTAGAAAAGCAATCAGAGTATGTGAAAGACACCGAAAACACAAAAGAGCAAAGGGGGAAAAAAGCATAATGATCTTTGCAAATATGAACTTTGTAAAAGCAGATGACTGAGTTGTGGGTTGCCATTAATGGGTGAAGGTCCAGTCATAGGTCATGGTAACTGAGTAACTAAGATCAAAATCCAGCATTACTACCACTGTGCCCTTAAGCAAGGCACTTAACCCCAGGTGCTTCAGGAGGACAGAATCTGTGCACTATCACTCTGGATAAAGAATGTCTTCTAAATGGCAGCTGCCACTGTAAGATTGCCTTGGGTAATTGCAGTGGATAGGTGACAGAGTCAATGCAATTGAATGGAGTGCTATTAGCCTTTTGACCTCTAGAGGGAAGTGTTGACCACCTCTGCAAGCTCATGATCGCTTTTTGCCAGATGATAAACTCTTTCCGCTCCTATGCTGACTGCTTGACTCATGAATTTTAATACGTTGACGTGACTGGACGCTTCAGGAATGTTATCAAGTAACGTCAGCATTGCTGGATATATATTCATATATACTCCTAGTCACACTAAGATTACTTTTCATGAATGTTTATAAGAAATTTTGTTTAAAAAAAGGGAAAGAGGAAACATGGATACAAGGTAGGCAGAGAGAAAAAGTCTCAGAGTTTAAAGTTATAATGCTAATTTTCATCACAAGGTAAGGCTAAGGACCATGGCCATAGCCAGCTATGAGATACATTTTTCATGTTCAAAAATAAAAATTGTTCTCTAAATTACTTTTCTTCTGTTTAAAACTGTGTTGCATGTATACTTCAGTTTAGACAGTTTTACAAGAATGTGGAATGACGCTGGCAGAGTGATCCAGCGTCCTTGGGCATGTTTTTTCTACTTAATTTTACACATTACAAAGTTAAAGCGTTTATTATTAATGCAACAATACTGTAATCGTTGCTGTATGAGAACATTCTCTAGTGCTCTTTTGAATTTATAAAAATCTTATGAATTAGTAGCAACTATGTGGTAACAATTGCATGGTAGGCTAATGTTTTGTGAGGGCAGAGTAACATTTGCAACAGGTTGAAGCTGTGGACGAATTCTCATACTGCTAGGCATTCTGGGTATTGTTCATGTACTGTTTCATGAATAATTTTATTTAGCCTACACATACTGCTGTTTAGTATAGGGGGGAGGTAGCCTACCGTATTTTCCGGACTATAAGTTACACTTTTTTTCACAGTTTGGCTGGTCCTGCGAATTATAGTCAGGTGCGACTTATTTATCAAAATTAATTTGACATGAACCGAGAGAAATGAACCAAGAGAAATGAAATAAGAGAAAACATTACCGTCTCCAGCCGTGAGAGGGCGCTCTATGCTGCTCAGTGCTCCTGTAGTCTACACTGAAGACATAGAGCGCCCTCTCGCGGCTGTAGACGGTAATGTTTTCTCTTGGTTCTTGCTTCAAATAAATGCGATTTATAGTCCAGGGCGACTTGTATGTGACGTATTTTTGGACTGATGCGACTTATCCTCAGGACAGGTGTGATTTATAGTCTGAAAAATATGGTATATGCACATCCAAGCACGGGGATTGCGTATTTGATATAATAGCCTCCGATATTGAAAATATACACTCTTAATGAGCAATTAAGGGAGTTTTTTTTCTGATTAATTAATTTATTTTAAATTTCCAACTCTGCAAACATGCACACCTCTCTTTCATTTAGTTTATAATATGTCTTTGTATTACTTTATCTCTTTCATGTCCCACCTGGGGCATTATTAGAAAACTTATTTCCAAACTCCACTGAAAACGAATTACGCTTATTACAGTGCTAAAGTTTAATTGCAATTAATGAGCTGTGTGTGTGCAGGTCTACATCTTTAATCTGTCTTACCACATATTAAACTGACCTTGTTTCCCTCAGAAGCTTAATACTTTAATCAATAAATATCCAAGATGAATGACTCCACAGCAGGCAAACACACACACGTAAACAGTTCTGCTCAATATTCTTCTCATTTTGAGTCATGGCTGACTTTATGAAATGAATCAAACATTAATCACATATTTAAGTCTGTCAAACACTATCAGCCAGAAGATCTTTCAGCACAATCTGTGTATATGTTTGTGTCAGTGGCCATGAAAGTACAGGTAAAGTGTTTCTCATCAACAGTCACAGGAACCTTTTTGTTTTGTTCATGGCCATGATGAAAATGCTGGGTTTTTCAATATCTGGTTTTAGACATTCATTACCGAAGCTTCAGAGAATAAAGATGACGAAATGGATGATTAGCATATGGTAGCCTACTCACACAAATGCACAAATTCTGAAATCAAATAATGATAATGTATGAGACATGATGATATATAAATATGATATGAGTTGGTGATGTAATTAGTTTGTAAGTGCATGTGTGCATATGCTTGTCAGAGTTTGTATGTATATATATATATATATATATATATATATATATATATATATTAGGGGTGTAACGGTTCACAAAATTCACGGTTCGGTTCGATACGATACACTGATGTCACGGTTCGGTTCGGTTCGATACGTTTTAGATACAGCAAAATGTAAAAACATCTCAACTTTTCAGAATGCCGCAAGCGCACCGCGGGTCATGTGACAAGAACCAACCAATCAGCTTCATCCTTTCCCGTAACAACGTTGAGAGCTCAGCCAAGATGAAGGAACAGCTGATCATAGTTGTATATGGATTGCAATTTTGAAATAAATTCAGTAGCAGAGCTACTGCAAGCGATTTTTAGAGCTGCAAATCCATTTATCCTTCGCTGAAATTTCCGCGTCTCATGGAGAGAGCACGTCATTGTTGCTTAGCAAAGACAGACGCCTCATGAGCGCTTCTGCCCGAGCGCTTTGGAAAGGAGGAGAAAGACGTGCTTAGCGTTTTCCACGCGTTTTTAGGCGCGATATGTGAACGGCCCCTAAGGCGCTCGCTCACTCAGCACGCGCTGAAGGCTCGTTGCAAAATGTCTAATGCATTTAACAGACCAGAAATATAAGATCCTAAAATAACCAACAGGTCTGGTGTTTGGGTTGGATTCCCTGTAAGCTATAGTGTCTAAATGCTGCAGGGATAGTTTGCTGCGTGCATGTTTCTCCTTTTTTTCGTCTTTTCCCAGATAGTACTGACGCATATATCCCAGATATTCCCGCTGGTTTTTTTTTTTTTTTTTTTTTTTTGTAATCCCGCTGGTGTACCCTGTCATGTTGCAGATGCGACATACCGTTGTTTTTTTATCCACCACTCTCTTGCCATCACCATTATAGCTTAAAGGGAATCCAAAGTGCACCCAAACACCAGACCTGTTGGTTATTGGAGGATCTTCTCATTTCTAGTCTGTTAAACGCATTGGCTATTTTGCAACGAGCCTTCAGCGTGTACTGAGTGAGCGAGCGCCTGCTGAGTAGCCTAACATAAACATATAAGATGGTGTTTTTTTCTTCTTCGGGAGTGTCAGGGGCATTGCCTGTTACGTTGTTTGGGTTATTGGGCTACCTTGTTGAACGCATATCATTATATTTCTTTCTCTCTCTTTTTTTTTTTTTCAAATATAATTAATTACTCCAACGAACCGTTCGGTATACATAATGCGTACCGCGTACCGAACCGAAAGCGTCGTACCGAACGGTTCAATACGAATACGCGTATCGTTACACCCCTAATATATATATATATATATACTGTATATACATACATACATACATACATACATACACACACACACACACACACACACACACACACACACACATATATATATATATATATATATATATATATATATATATATATATATATATATGCATGCATGTTTGTGTATGTGTGTGTGTGTGTGTGTGTGTGGGAGGCTTCAGGGTTAAAGAGGCGTTCTATCAGCAGACACCTGCAGCAGTGGCTGTATTGTCTACTTGAATGCTTGAATTAAAGGACTTTGTCTCCTTTGTGAGGGTAATGGCCTCCTTCAAACAGACAGCACAACAATGGAGACTGAACAGAGGAACCTCATCCCTCACCCTCCATCCCCTCCCACCGTTTTCCTCTTCCATCATTTATCTTCCACACCTATCCTTGTCTGCCACTTCTTCACCCTTCAGGAAAACGTGACATCATCCTACACTTGTTTGTGTAAATGTCGCTCTCTTTCTGTTTGTCCTTTATTTACTTGATTTACATTTAAATTCTGGGTACAATATTATGTTATCCTAATTGGATTCAATATAGTTTACCAAAAATTATGCTATGAAAAAAAAAATGTAAAACAGAGAGAGAGAGAGATTTTCATATTGAGGATCATGAACATGCATTTTATATATATATTAGATACATATACATTTTCAAAATAGGCATATTGGGAAAAATGAAACCCATTCATCCAACAAAAGTTGGAAGTCAACAGGTTCTGTCTTCCCTCTTTGTTGTTTGCGGCGGTTGGCTTATAAAAGTGGAAATGTTCACCTCTATTACCCTCTTCAGC
Organism: Carassius auratus; assembly: GCF_003368295.1. NCBI lineage: Eukaryota > Metazoa > Chordata > Actinopteri > Cypriniformes > Cyprinidae > Carassius > Carassius auratus. The sequence continues at coordinate 8,619,849 of NC_039257.1, forward strand.
CTCTTTGCTGGATCCCATAATCCTGTCAAGGTCAACCACAGAAGCACCTCACGTCACTGTCCGAAGCTTTGGGGAAAAAAAGGCTTAGGAAAATAATGATGATAAGTATTAGAAGAAAGAATATCTGATGATCTTATCCTTGTGCTCCTTCAGATAAAGTCATGAGGCATGTCCTGCCTGATCTCTATCTGCTCCCACAATGCTTGTCACCAGCAACCCCGACCCACTCATCACTGTAGCGATCAGAGACAATCATCTTCAGACAGATCCAGGATAAGCCTCTTGTTGGTTTTTGATTGGCTTTATATATTGAGATCAAGTAAGTGTGTGTGCTGAACAATGTGCATTTGATGTTATATTCAGTTCCGGTATTCCACAAATGTGATACAGAATGCTAAAATAATAGGTTTTTATTAGTGGAAAATTGTGTATTCAAGATTTGCATCTTAAGTTGTGTGTGTGCTAATGTACATTGTGTCAGAAAAGGGCTTCACTGGCTGCGTCAGTAATTGATTCCGAGAGAACAGATTACTGCAAATAGAGAAGTCATTATTTCAGTGAAACCCTGCAAAAATCATCTCAATTTTTATCGGTTAGCACACACCAAAGGCATTCCTCCTCTCTCTTTATCAGTTAAACACATACTGTGTGGAAATGAGGATCTCCAGCCTGGCGCTACTGCTGTCTACTACCCACAATGCTTTTCAAGTCAGTTGTGATAATGGTTATGCAAATGATATGTAAATACAGCTAATGGACATGTTTCATTTGACAAGACTTACCGAGTCTTGATGTGCTGGGGGAATACCATAGATTGACAGGACAGAGATACTGTAGAAAGAAAAGTAGATTAGTTATTATAGCATCAATCACATTGCTTTTAGCAGATCTTATTGAGTAATGATGGAACTCCACGTCACAGAGTTTCAGTAGCTGGGAATCTTTGGTGCCTCTGCCAAACTAATCATATTTTACCTGAGTTGTGAATTCGAATTTGCAGGATGTTTTGTATGTAATGAAAAGATAAGCATCTAAGTTGTCCTCTCGGGCTGCATGGAAATTAATAAAGGCTAGGCTATGCAACACAATGCAATTCATGAACCAGTTACTTTTATGAGGTGGTTCTTTTCAATGAATCAAAAGCATACTTCACAACCAGTGTAGGCTGATTCCCGAACAAATTATTTTTAGCCAGTTCTACTTAGTGAATTGATATCATAATAAATATGCATATGGCAAGTGTACCCCAGTTCTTTAGGTGAACCATATAACACAGCGTGACCCTGAATTCCAAACAAAAGATTCTTGAGTTATTTTAGTGAATCATAATCATACAGCGCCACTAATGCAGTCAGATTCCCATACATATAACTTATGAATTTGTAACTAATAACAAATGAATAACTTATGGATTGATTCCTTTAATGAATCGCACACAGCGCAACCAGTTTAGCCCTTTTTTTCCTTTTATTTCAAACGAATGACTCTTGTAAGTTTGTTCTGTTTAGTGAATCAAAAGTATACAGTGCCAGTAATGCAGTCCGGACAAATGACTCTCCTAAGCTGAATCTTTTAGTAAAACCAAAACACACAGAGCAACCACTGCTTCCTTTTCCCCGGACCAGTTTAGCCTGATTTTTCAAATGAATGATTCTTATGTGAGTTTATACTTCTTCTTAGTGAATCCAAAACATAAAGCTTGTTTTATGAACTTTTGTCATCTTTCTTATTTAGGCCTGCAATTAACATTAGAACTTACTCAGAGATGCCATATTGAATTTAACGTGGATGAAAACGATGATGCATCAGGGATAGACTGTAGTAGGTTATTTACAATACGATGCAATTTTTACACCACACTGGGTTTATGACTTTTTGTTTGTAAAAATCTGGAGTTGTTTTCTTCAAAAATACGTCTCAGTTGAACAATCGATATGTTGTTAAACAAAAGTAGATCCAAAAGTAAATCCCTCATAGACTCATTTTCATATTTGTCAAAAATAAGGTGCTACCCTAATCATTAAAGATTATGAGTGAAGTGGGTGAAATGTCACAAAGATCATTTAGAAGTACGGTTGAAAATGAATGAAATATTATAGAGATTTTAAAGGCTAGTTTACAGAAATATATTCACACTCTCTTCACAGAGAGAAAGAGATTTAATGAGTTATGAGGAAAGTATGCCATTAGGAGTAAGTGCAAGGGGTGCTATGTCATCAGCACACACACCCCGCGGGCCACTGCCCCCCTGAGAGCTGCTAATGATGGAGAAAAACACAGGCAGACAGACCTGGGCGCATTTGCAAAGACTACACTTGCAAATATGCACACACACGCACATGCTGAGGCTCTGATTGAGTTTTCAGCTCTCTGTAGACATCATTACTAACCCATCATAGATTTAGATTCTCATGATTGCACTTTGTGTTTTTGCATGTGGCGTGTTAGAGAGAGAATGCTTATCTGTTTGCATTATTAAAGCATGGAGAAATCCAGTTTAATACTCTTGACACTTCCGTGTTTCTCCACGAGAACTTGTCATTCACACAGCAGTGTCTCATATTCTGAGTTTGTTTCTGACTTTGAAGTTTGGACATTTTTTCTCTTGGGGTCTCTCTTACGTTGGTTGCTCCCCCAAAAAGATGTTGCATTTCACACCTGCATCCAATTTCTCAGATACTGGCAGTTTTGGCTCTCAAGAGAGGGATCCAACTCAAATTTGAATCAGTTCTGAATCCCCAAAAGAGACATGGAACTGCTCATGGATGCGTGAACGTGAGCAGATCTGGAGAATGCTTTTGAGTTTGAGGTGGAATGGAATTAACCTCCTCACGTTTTAAGGAAACATTCCCTCTCATGAAGATGCAGTATTAAATAGTTTCAGAATACAAGTGTATATGTGTTAGCATGCATGTGTAAAAAAAAAAAAAATGGTTTGACTTGAGTTTGGTGAAGTTTGACTTGGGTGATCATTCTGCAAAAATAAAAAGATATTTTGAAAGCCAATGAGTGTAAAATGTAAAATGTTTCATATTTTTATACACTGTCATTTTTTTTATTAAGTTGTTGATTAAATATTATGGAAATAAATACTATTTCAGGCTTTTACTTGTAAAAATTCAACTTTAATCCAATGTGAAAAAAAAATATTTCTGCACCTGATCCAATAGTGTCTTAGTTTTTCGGCAGCAATCACAACTCACATTTTCTTCAAAAAAAGTACATATCAGGTTGGAAATTATAATTTCCACTTTGCAGAGATCTTGTTTTTATGGCAACTTAATCAAAGTTAAGTAAGCAAAAGAAAGGAACTGGTTTAGTGAGAGAGAGTCAGGGAAAACAGTAAATTGGATGAATGAACATGCTAATGTCTTTGTTTACTCAAAATAATCATAGACATCATCGCTCAAGTATGAAATCAAAACACACATATATTACAGACATTACACGGTGCGATTTAAAATCAAAATATGGACAATTACAACAAAACAAACTGCATAATCAAAACACATTTTTTACACACCAGTTAATCTAAAGCTCTGGGAGAACTGCTTCAACCGCTGGGGGCTAATGGACCTGGGGCCATATTATGAATATTGACTTTGCTCTTGTGTGATTATACGAAGCTCCAGCAGTGTGAAAATTTTCAGAATTTATGTCTTTTTGCAGTCTTGTGACTACTGCAATTTTTTACGATGTGCTAAACAATGTGATAAGAAGATGGTTGTGTGTTTCTCTCTGTGGAGATCTTCCTCACTTCTTCATGGTTCCTGCTATCTTTCCATTTCTCGTTTTCCTTAATTCTAAGATAAAGTAAATCATACACATCTATACACACTAATAAAAGATACAGGAATAACACACGTTAACTCACACCAACATATACCCTTCTCACTCCTTCCAGAGAATCAAAGTGTGGTGTCATTAAGCAGAGAGATGTTATAACTCTTTTGCTATTAATTCCACCACAGGAAATATCAAACACGCAGAAAGAACAACCCGACACAACCCATCGCCACCCAGAAATGTGCCTACCTTTTCATACTACCCCCAAAAATGAATTAGCCACTTTAGGGTGCAATATTGGCACTAGTAGATTTAATTAAATGCGACAATCTCTTAAGACTTCTTTTAAAGTCTTTAATTAGCTGTAATAAATGGAGATGCTGCGGAGTGTTGTATTGAAGTGCATTGAAGGCTTGCTAATCACTTTAAAAGCTCTGAGGCAGATGTCAAGATTGGTGTGACGCATGGCATGAAAATGTGAACCGTTTAAAAGGATTTTTTGTCTCTGTGTATTTGTATGAGTGGTATAGGTATTGACGTCTTTTGAAATAGAGAGATTATGCGTGGGTGGGTGGATATGGACCCCCATGAAATAATAGGAAGGCTGATGCCACACACATATGCACACATATTCAGTGGGACAGTAAATGTAAGCATAGGGAGTGAGCATTATTATTACTATTATAAAGATATTTATACTTGAAACATTTATGAAAAAAAAAAAAAAAAAAAAAAAAATATATATATATATATATATATATATATATATATATATATATTTATGTTTTCTTTTCTTTTATGTATAATTACCTTTCTAGATTTCTGCCATGCCGTGCTTGATGAAAGCCGTGCTCCATATTCACAATCTATGTATATACAAACAAAATATATATTATATTTATATTTATAAATAATATAGCCCCTATATAATATATAGTGTAAAAAGGTGCACAGTTAAGAAAGTAAAGCTAAGAAAATTGAATTTTAACTTTTCTTACACGTTTATGGAAAATATAATTTTTTTACAGTATATCAATATTTTAAGACTATATACCAGGGATCCTCAAATCTGGACCTCGAGGTTTAGCGCTAACCCTAATCAAACACACGTGAGCATGCTAATCAGTGTCAATCAATGTCTTTGGGATCATTCGAAAATGGCAGACAGGTGACTTTAACCAGGGTTGGAGCTAAACTCTGCAGTGCATTGGACCTCCAGGGTAAGATTTGAGGAAGGGGGCTATATACTATATAATGTATGTTATATATGCACATGCTGTGTTTACTATGCGCCATAGCTGAATAAAGCATTGCAAAAATTGTATTGAGTTGCACAATAACATTATTCCCAAAGTACAATTATTGCCCAACTATACCATGGAAACTAATATACAAGTAAAACTAACTACACAACTACAAAACACAAGTAAAACTATAGGTTTATAGTTTAATGGTTTTCTTTGTACTGTAGATGTATTCAAAAGAGATGAAGGACCAGGAGAAAAAGAGAGAGTAAAACAACCTTCGAGTGAACTGCACCTGTTGTCTTCCTATGTCCTATTTTCTGTAAATGTCAGAGATAATGATGTGTTTTAAATGTAACTGCACATACCTAGAATGAGGGCAATAAGAGCAGAGGTCATATATGTGTCAAAAGAAAAAACACTGAACATGACACGTTCATAATATAGAATGGTCGTCCCCAGTTCTGCTGGCAGTTCTCCCTGTCAATCTCACAATATGTGTTCAACCTCAACCAGGCTGCAGAGGGAGATAACACACACACACAGTGGGCAAAGGACCTGTCAGCTGGCAGGAAGACACACACAACCCCATAATTGTTTGAGAGCTTTCTTAACTGAATCTCTTTATGCTGAAGACTAAAGGTTATTAAGAGCCTCTGTGATTCACGAGCCAAATAGAGTCTCTCTCTCTCTGCTTTCACGTTCACTTTGGCTCTTAAATGGCTCTGAAAGATTTCCACACAGTGCAGGTCAGCATTAAATTACACCTTACTGATAAGCTGCCAAGATCACACCTGCCATCATTTTTTATATTTAGCATTGCATTCAACTGATTAGTGAAATAATTGCAAATATTTATTGATTATATCTATATAGAAACATATTCCTTCTCCTGGAAAGAGGTCTTCCTCTGTTATCTTTGGACGTGTTTCCAAGACTTTGGCTTTTACACACTAGAAAAATCTGTGTTTTATAAAGTGGTCTGTGTATGTTTAAGTTGGTGGGACAAAGTTGCATTATGCATTGGCTCTGAAACATAGATTTTATTCAAACAAGCAATTAAAAATAGTGACATCTGCTAAAGTACAATTAAAAGCAGATTCGCACACATCCGCAAAACATTCTTTCCGATGACACATCAATAGCCTCGAAAAACATAGTCAATGAGAGCTATCATCGTTGTTAAACGACAAATATAATTGCTTTTATTTTCTTTTATACATTTTAGATAGGGTGAAGAATACGTGAAAGACGGGAAAAGGAAACATGGAAGAGTAAAAAAAAGAATAAGTCAAAAGGAAACGGTGCGCGGTGAGAAATTAACACGACGTGAAAGTTTTCCAGAAGAAGTTCTTGCATCCGGCTTTGCGCTCGCGAGGTGCCAGCATAGGACCGGCGGCGCGCTCGAGTTCCAGACGCACTTCATCTTTCTCCACAGCGCGAGACAGATCCTCGGGCTCCAGCGCCTCGTTTTCTGCTTGCACGAGCTCTGAGAGCAAGTCTGCAAGTGTGTATCTGGCGAGTTCCTGAAGAAATCAAGAGAGAGAGAGAGAGAGAGAGAGAGAGAGAGAGACTTTAGTATGTTTGCATACTTGTTGCCAAAGGTGCACTTGATATTGTGAACTCTCTCTCAAAAAAAACGGTACAACGCTGTCACTGGACTGGTACCCGAAAGCTAAAAATTACATCTGTGTACCTTATTTGCTCCTAAATGTTACATATTAACACCTCAAATGTACATATTATGGCCTTTTGAAAGCGTACCACCCCAGTGAATGCTATTTTTCAAGAGAAGAAAGAAAAATCTAAATGCACGAAGCAATTAACCGTCTAAAAATATAGGAACTGATTTAGTTTTACATTTTTTTTAAACATTGTTTTAAATAGAGCATAAGTTTGCAACTTGTATATTTTTGCTCCATAGAAATATTTTAACTTCAGTCGGACTGACAACCGACATTCGTCATATGACTTTATTTACGTTTTATATGTAGACACAAATTTATATTCTTTAATGTTTAACGATTATGTGATATATTTTAGATATAATTTCTACTTTTTTCTGCCATGGGACGTTCTTTTTCCTTTTCTGGTTCCATTGTCATCAATTTATGTTTGTGTGAGATTATATTAATAATCAACATTATGCAAGTTTAAACGACGTTTCCAATCTCTCAATGAGTTAAGTCTCAAGACTTTGACGCTTTCGTCGATTTCAGCACCATGGACAGTGATTTTAGTTTATTTGCTTCTGGGTTGAGAACTCGATATAAAGTCATTTGTAACATATATAAAATTACAAAAACTAGTATTTTATGTATGCATTCGTTTACCTGTTTTCCAGCCGGGTTAAGGAGAGATCTCTGCAGGAGTTGGCGAAGTTTGGCGTCTGTCGGTGCTGCTGAGACGCTGCAGACGGCAAGCGCCAAGGACAGGAGCGCCAGTGCGCACTGGATACGCGTGGAGAGCATCCTTGAAAGTATTGATTTGGTAGGAAATTAAAAGAAGAGAGATGTGTCGGGTAGCGCTGCGCAAGTTGTAAGTTGCCTCTTCTATCTATTTGCGCCTTCTGTTGCAGCTCATTCCTCCAAAGTTGCCTTTTAAACGATCCGCCTGACGTCAGGAGGCGAGGGGGGTTTCCTCCGCGTGCGCTCGAGTGATGCTGAGTGACAAAGATGACACCGATTAGGGGCGTGAATCCGACTGGAGGTGAAAGGGATTAATGATCGATTTAACCTGCAATCGTCACTCCAACCCTGCACACACATACTGTATTTTTTCCTCTTTTTCAGAGTTTGTAGACACTGACCAAGTCTATACCCGCAACAAGGATAGTAAAATCTTAAATCACTAACAAAACTTAATATTTTTGAACAGTTTAAGTGGAAGGGAAATATACTATAAACAAAGTTAAGAATTTAGCACACAGTCATCTCTTAAAACACTGCATCTAGTCCTCACTAATATGTTTGTGGCTCAGAGTATGAATGAAAGATAGAGAATATAATTTCACAATATTCTGCAGGTTATGAAAAAAAGCCGTCAGAATATACAGATAACTGAATCGAACAGCAAGTCTGTGTGGGGATTTTTCAGTGACTCTTTGTACACGTTACATAATTGCGCCAGAAGCTGGCGACTCGTGATTTTTAGTGAATCTCAAACAGCGAGTCATTGAATCACTTTTCAACCGATTCGTCGGCAAATGTTGATTAATTTAGAAACGAAAACACTCATTCAACCGATTCACTCAAACTCCCGATTCATTCAGGAATTAAAATAGCGATATTATCTAATTACACATTATATTAAAAAAGTGTTTAATTGAATCATTTAGGCAACTGATTTGTTCAAACACACTGAATCGTTTAGGAATGCTATGTCACTATATTGATAAAACCTGTGTTTAGAACTTAGGCTAGTTAACTGTAAATACATTCAAAAATTTAATTTGCAAATATTAAATTTTGTTCATTTTAGTGTCATAACACACTCTTGTTATATTGCCTCATCAAAATCTGTTTAGACTATAGGCCTATAATCATAAAAGTTAACAAAAAAAATAAAATAAATAAAAATAAGTCAAGTAGAAACTGGTTTAAAACTATATAGAAATCATATTCCTAGGGCAGATTCCAGTGCTGGTTCCAAGTGGTTTCTCTGGTAATTCGCCCAGGTTAAAGACATTAATTGATGGTGGTTTGGTTTACACCGCTTCATGCGTGTGCGCATTGACGTCAAGGTTTTCTGAGAAGAGCCTCGTGTCCTACTACTTTCCCCGGGCCGGGCGGATAGTGGATCTGTTTGCCTCTTCCCTCCGTGGGGGTTCTCGGTCACCTCCGTTCTTCTAATCAAGACACAAGCGCCGATTAGGTGATGGTAATGGCCAGTCATGATCCACGCCGTGCGCGCCTTCTGATCCGTGATGTCTTAAAGGAGAACTCGTGCTAATTCCATTGAACCCATGGGGACGGTGTGACGGTCGCACCCGCTCATGGCCTGCGAACCCGGTGACTTGAGACTCGTCCGATCAGCATTATTTACGCAGTTACTATTTTTCGCACACCAGCAAGCTGCGCACGATGTTAAGTGCAAATGAATTTCAGACTAACCCTTACCGACAGTATTTTTCACAGCCTGTATTTTTCAATGCTAATTGCAGTCATGTGCTCCGAGCACACGCAGTAGCCTTTGGCGGTTGAGACTACAAACATATTTAGACACATGGCTGATGGCAATGATTTCTATTAGTGCTATAGAGTTTGGCAGAGGCCACCGAACTGCATATAGGCCTTCTAAACTCATGAATAAGTTTAGATTCACCACATTCTTGACAATACATGCAAAAATTCACAGAGACACACATAGTTAAACACAAAGGTCATGAAAGTATTTGAAAGTTGTATGAAAGTTTTTTTATTATTATTGATCAAACCAACTGGCATTTATTTTAAATAAAGAAATTATTTCACAAGGTTAGCTTTTAAATGATAAAACAACAGATATTGGCCAAAAGTGAGAAAAAAGTAGCTGTTGCAGATTATAAAATATAATGCAAAACAGCGGAAAAGTCACTTCTGAGAAAAGCGTTATTTTTTTTAGCAGATGCCACTTGGTTTTATATTTTGTTACTAATTTGATTAAAAAAAACATTAATTCATGTGCATTTTAAGCATTCAAATAAGTTCAAGTAACACTCGCAAATACAGACACTCTTACCAAGTGTTCTCCATTGGTTTAACAAACCTGCAGTGTTTTAATTAAAGCTTCGCTTTATTGAAGGCAGTTTACAATCTCATTTTCTCTTTTCTCTGTGAAATGGATGTTGGCCTTTTCTCATTATAAAGAATGTGCTGATTGAAGTTAAAATTGAGCGGCTGAAATCCTACACTGCTGCAAGAAAAGGCCTTTCTGATTAACCACACAAACCAAAGAACTTTTAATTTGTAATTTAATAAAACTAATCGCTAATCAGAATTGGGCTTCAAACAGCAGCCAACTGGTTCCCCAGTCACTTTTCTGTTTGATTATGAGTCTTACTTCAGGTTTGGGAATGTTAATTAAAGGTGCTTGCTAAGGGTGATTGCTCATACTTAGACAACAGTTGGAACACTTAATGCATGTTTCTAACCCCTAACATCAATTATTAAACTTTGGAGTATAATTTGTCCAGAGACATGAATGAGAACCCAAATTAAAAGCATTACTTTCTCTATGTAATAAACCTTGCGACTTTTACCTGTATGCTATTGCAACCTGCACTATGGTCATTCTAGGAATAGTTCACCCAAAAATGAAAATTCACTTAAAATGTATTCACCCTCCGGTCAATCATGATATAGATGAGTTTGTTTCTTTGTCAGAACAGATTTGGCTATCACTTCCTCACCAAAAAGTCCTCTGCAGTGAATGGGTGCCGTCAAAATGAGAATCTAAACAGATGAAAAAACATCACAATAATCCACAAGTAATCCACACTTCTCCAGTCCATCAATTAACATCCTGTGAAGCAAAAATCTGCATGTTTGTAAGAAACAAATCCAGCATTAAGATGTTTTTAACTTCAAACTATTGTTTTCAGCTGATACAAGTCATCTATCCATAATATTGTTTCTCTGTTGAAGTTGTCTTGTGTCATGTGAATGACTTGTGGATTATTTTTGTTTTTATCAGCTGTTTGGACTCTCATTCTGACGACACCCATTCACTGCAGTGGATCCCTTGGTGAACAAGTGAAATAATAATAAATCTCTCCAAAAATTTTTCTAATGAAGCAATTAACTCATCTACACCCTGGGTGGCCTGAGGGTGGGAAATGTTTAATCAAATTGTATTTTTTGTGTGAACATTTCCTTTCAAGCAGGTTTAATGAGAGAGAAAATGAGCTGAAGAAAAATGTGCAACAAAACAACTATTGCAAATGTTGTTGTGGAGCCCAGTGGTTAAGCAAGTATTTAACAATGATACAACAGGTGTAAAAGTAGTATCTGAGCCATATCTACTGGCCAAAATACCTTTGAGAGTTAGGGGTCATTTCTTTTCACTTGAGCTATATTGAGCAACCAGTGACTTTTAATATAATGTTTAAGCTGTGTATTCACATTCCCAGTCATCTCAATTGCAGTCGCTTGGCTAGCAGATCTAGCCAAACATCTTTGCTAATGCGTGCTCCAGAAATAAACAAATAAAAAAAAATCTCCAGTAAATGCCACATGTCTGATTACAATGGAACGATAAAAAAGCGACATATTTTAAAGACTACTTAAAACAACATAGCCAATGCATAGCAACCCAAGCATAATGGTGTTCAATTAAATCGATTGTAATTTTAATTGGAATTTATGGAGTGCGACTTTCCAGGAAACTTTGAATTTTTGAAAGAGAGAAGTTTGACTGATGAGGTGCTAATAAGGCTCATCTGTTTTACTGGCAAAGTCATTAACCTCTGTCAAACACACACACACACACACACACACACAAATACAAAATGAAGTCAGGTGCTTAGTGTCACTCCAAGTGGCCATAGCAATCTGGACACATCTGTCCATCATCTGGAAGAAGCAGTGTGGCCAGTCCACAATCACCTTAACATTCATTTGTCCAGCAGTGGTTAGAAAAATAACATTTTAAAACAAAGTCATGTCACCTGTACATATACCACAAACCCACTGTTCAATATACACATTCTCACATGCTGGAGGTGATGATGAAGTCTTTCATGGCCACCTGGCTTAGGATGATGTGTGTGTGTGTGTGTGTGTGTGTGTGTGTGTGTGTGAAGAGGAGGAAATGGGATGTGTCAAGGTGGATGTGTGGGGTTTGGGGGATGGCGGATTGCATGCTCCATTAATTTCAAGTTTAATCACATCTACTTTCCACTCATTTTACCTCCCTCCCTTAACCTTTTTCTTCTTCAATGCCATCCTGTCACCTCCCTTAACTGCTTCTCCACCTTCTTCCTTCCTTCCATAAATAAATTTACTCCAGCGTATCATTCATCATATAAATTTATTTGTAGACTAATTTGTTATCATAACTAGAAACTGAAGTAAAAGACAGACTTAGAAAGAGATCACACATAATGAAATAAATGTATTTATTATATAAATGTTTAAAGAAATCTCATTAATGATTTTATGTATCTTCATAGCTTAAAGAGTAAACTATGAAATATAAAACAAAATGTTAAATGTATGTATATATATATATATATGAAATCATTGATTAAATATATTTATTTTAATTATATATATTGAAAATAATTGCAATATGTTTGATTACTCACACATACACACACACATATATATATATTACATAAACAAATTACATTAGGATTTAGATAAAGATTTTAGATACAGAGAAGGGAAGGAGATAAAGAGAGAAGGATATGCCAACACAGATGCAGATCAGATGAATAAATGCTTTGTTTTGAATTGCATGCTCTTAAATTTATCCGTCAGGTTTCGGGCTCATCAGAGACTTGGAGGAATTACTCACCATGCCCTTTGTCCACCTCGCAGGCTTTTCCTCCTCCGCCGGCATTTTCTCTTTCCTCACTTCCACACACACACATATAAAGCGTGGAAATTTGTGTATGAAAGTGTGAAATGACTTGCAGCCACATGCATACACACACACACATAAGCTCACAGCAGAATAAGTGAACACAGAACCTGTCATTCTCACAACAAACACATGGAAATTTACCACAAACACACATAAATGCAATCCATTCATCCCTGCAATTAGACTACCAGGGTTTATTAATTTTATTATTTCAAAGAAATTGTGAATGATGATTTCCTGTGCAAAACTGTTGTGATTTTACAGTGTTGCTATGCAGTATTTAGGCCTATGCCAAATAAATCCATTGCTCAAATTTCTAACACTTGGTCTTTATGACTTGGTTCACCCACCCACTCACCGTGCAGTGTATTCTCTGTTTAATCACACAAGAGGTGAAAACTGATTGTCTATATGTATGTTTATGATAGAAGCAAATCCAAAAGCTGTAATAAAAGTAATGTATACAGAACAGCAAACTAAGCTTCTGATTAAAATAAGCTTCTGGTGTTTACTGAAATGAAATTAAGGCCAGTCTGTTCCACTGCGTTGGTGTGTTCTGTTTGCGCTTGCTATTGGTGGATGAAATCATAATTGTTCTTTTTGATTTCTTACAATCCATTCTTATCATCTCTGTCCCATCTAAAGATTTTTAATAAACTGCCAGCTAATTTTAAGAAATTACACAAAGATGAGCAAAGTTTAAATGAATCAAGCATGAGACATGTGAGTTGTTGATACATTTTTCATACTGGAAACAATCCCATAAGTCTTTTAATTATGTTAAAGGTCAACTTGCAATTTTAGGCTTTTATCTCCCTCGTTTTTCTCACATTTATGCTTGAATAGACTGAAATGCCCAATAGCAGCATCAACATAATGGCATCCTCCTTTACAACTATACATAAAAAATCATGAATACTTACAAATCTGTTGAAATCCTTTAAAAACTGGAAACTTTGTGAGGATAACTTCACAGGTGAGTTGGTTCAGTGCTCAGACACCCCAGAGCAAAACATTCATTTATTAGTAAATGATAGAAAATCTTTATCTGAGAATGAGCTTTTTAATGGCAGTTTTATTAATAAATGAAATACAGAGAGCCTAACACAAGTAAAATCAATTGCACTCTGTTTAGATTGAGTTAACTCAAATCAATGCTCATTAAGTATGAAATATGAGAAAATCTATGACACGTAGAATCAGAACAGGATGCAAAATTAGGTAAATGCTTGTTAAACATAGTGGCATTAAACGTTTAACTAATGTCATTTATAAAATATCCATTAAAATCCACCTTTGAATGCTATTTGTAAAAACATTAAAGTCTACATAATGCAAGTAAAATGGTTTTCATTTTGGAAACATAAATTGTACATTCCAGTGTCTATGCATAAAAAATGTATGTGCTATAAACCCACACTTTATGTGGGTGATTTTTCAACTAGGGGAATTTTTGCCTCTCACAGAAATGATGTTAAATAAAAATGCTTTAAAAATAAAGGATAGCTTGTTTTTAATGACTATTTAAGAGTGTTGACGTGTTCATACACAGATTTAAATAATTTTCTAGCAATAGTAAATGTATATAAATGTATATACTGTATATTTTTTTTAAATCAAGAAATATATATATATAATATGTGCATAGATATGTGTGTGTGTGTGTATACGCACAAACTTTGAAGAATACTTACTTTGCATGAAATGCTATGCAGACATTGCATTCTGTCTTTCATTGATAAAGTTAATGCTTTCTGTTAAATGTTCTGCATCCAGTATGTAGAGAACATGATTCAACATTTTGGCAGTTGTGTGAATTGTGAGCTTCAAACATTTCCCTATGATACAACATTACTCACTGTATTTCTTATCAGGCTCAAGAAAACACTCACACAGTCGCAAACAAATGGTACTGCTGTGAAGTGTTACACCCTGTGTGAGTGTGTAATAGCAGAATCAATGGTATTTAGTGATGGAGCAGTCGGGCAGAGACGAGAGAAAAGAGCACCTGGCAGCGGAATCATTCAGCATTGATATTTAAACACATCCTCGCCGAACCCCGTCTACCCACTCTCACACTGCTAATCAGCTCTTCAACTCAGACGGAGAGAACATACTGTGTGTGTGTGTGTGTGTGTGTGTGTCAATGTCTTTGAGCAGGTCAAAATGATCTCCTGAACATCTCAAAATAAATTGCTTTCAAACTTTTAATCTCCGTTTCTGTGCATCTTCTTCTTTTATGCAGCTTAAATAACACCAAATCTCTTTCTCCTGTGTCAGGAATACGAAAATGTAACCAGTTTCTGGCGCTTTTCATGCATATGCAGAATTCATGCTAATCAGCAGACATCTCCAAACTACTTTGCTTGTTTAACGAATTGCGCAATTATCCGTTTTTCGTCACATGCACTTCTTAATTGCTTAATTTATTTAGTTCCTTTTGAAGCTGTCGCTACAGTCAGACACAGTTTGCCATGATGTCACTTCCTACGGTCACCTCTGTGATTTACATATTTATTTGAATGTGATTCATACTTGCTTACATATTCCATTCTAAGGGTTCTAGAACAATGCGCTGCAAAGGCATGAAATCTCACTGTGACATCATTCTTCATTCCATTCTATTTTCCTCTTGCAGCCACTAATTGTATCCCTTAAAACTTATTGTTGATATTCGAAATGACATATAATTTTTTTCTTATGAAAATAATTTCTTCATGCCTTACAATGGGTTGAATTTTAAATCTACAACCTTAGTCTAGACTTTGTGCGTCAGAAAAAACAAGAGCGCAGCCATCTTTAGAACTTCATCTTTTGCGGTTAATCTACAGCAGTAGGGCCCAATCCTGCTCCTGGAGGGCCAATGTCCTGCAGACTGTAGCTGCAACACACTTGCCTGTAAGTTTCTAGTGAGTCTGAAAAACTTGATGAGTTTGTTCAAGTGTGTTTATTTAGGATTAAAACTGAGCTTTGCAGGAAAGTGGCCTTCTAGGAACAGGTTTAGACAACCCTGATCAATGGGGAAGTCGTGGCCTAATGGTTAGAGAGTCAGACTCCCAATCGAAAGGTTGTGAGTTGGAGTCCAGGGCCGGACGGAATTGTGGGTGGGGGGAGTGCATGTACAGTTCTCTCTCCACCTTCAATACCACGACTTAGGTGCCCTTGAGCAAGGCACTGAACCCCCAACTGCTCCCCGGGCGCCGCAGCATAAATGGCTGCCCACTGCTCCAGGTGTGTGCTCACAGTGTGTGTGTGTGTAAATGCTATCCAATGGCAAATTACAATATTGGATTAATTAAGCCATATATGCATGTTTGAAGCATTAAGTGACTTCAAGTGAAGACATTAAAAGAAGAGCGAATTACACAGTGTTGTTTACAAGTCAATGTATCAGAATGATAATGCATTTTATGTACCACTCTCTACAACGTTGCACGCATAATTAACATAATTAGCCTTTGGTGTGTTATGAAGCAGCTATAATAGTGTGTTGCTTACACAAACCATGCTCATGTTCACCATCTTAGACGGCTACCTTCTCAAAATCAACACAGAAATGCTTTGCTAATGATAAAGCCTCAGCCACAGGATTATTTACAGGTTTGTGACAGTAGGAAACAGGAACTGGTTCAAACATTTGTTTGTATACTGCAGAGCAAATGCTCAACAACGGTGTTGACTGATGAATTTCCACATGGTTTGCCTTTAAGCATATCAAAAACACCAGACAGACATGTAAACAACATTAAAAACTCATTTTACACCACTGTGGGTATTTAACAGGCACGCCAAAGAAGTTTACTTATATCCAGGGGTCCCATTCCCAAACACTTTTCAAAACAGCACGACCACCACAGATACAGGGAATCAATTCTATTTCTCAATACATTGACATCTTAGCCTTTCTTTGGCTCTCAGTACAGCCACCCGCTGTCCTATCAGTCTGTGTTAATGCATCTGTCTGCCTGTAGTATACACACGTCTGACCTTTAAGGAAATAAGAGATGTGAAACACACCTTATTCAGACTGTATTTGCAATGGTTTGCAGGCAGAACACAGAAAATACATTATCTGCTGGATGATGAAGGTCGGGTGGTCTGCCTTCCTTACTCACTCTTCCTATATCTCCCTTTCTAAAACAGCCAAACTAGCTTTTCCATAGGACAGCATGATGATTTAACAACAGAATATTTTAGCAGTGATCATAAAGTCTGCTTCAAGCATCTGTGATTTAATGTGTTTAATTTGTCGGTGTGAAGATGATGACAAAGATCCCAGACACATTATCCCACAGCCTCAGAGCACCAACATAAAATCACACTACATATGACAAATAATATAGCTGTAACAAACAAATCTCCATATTCATCGGGAAGAAGGAGGCGGGAACCGGCGCACAATCAAAACTCATTTTAATAATCAGAAATAAATACAAAACGGCGCACCAGCCCCTCACGGACGACTGGTGCGCCTAAATAAAAACCAAAACATAAAGTAATGTCCCAGGCCTGGTCCTCTCTCGTCCTTCACGGTCGTCGCTCCAGTTTTATATCCTTCCATCTCCTACGTGGGACTCGATACTAGCGGTGGGGCTCAGGTGTAGCTCATCTCCAATCACTACACCTGGCCTCACTCCTCGTTCCCACGCCTCTCGGCCCCGCCCCACTCGCCACATACCCCCATCGCCCCTCGCAGGCCGGGGGGTACTCCCGAGACTGCGCTCTACTCCCCCCCCCCCCCCCTTCCCTCCGGGGGAGACCGCTCACGGGGACCTGCGGGAACCTGGGGGTAGGACAGACGAGGCGAGAGAAAAGGAGATGGAAGGAGGAGCGACAGGGACGAGAGAGGGGAGAGAGGAAAAAAAAAAAAAATCCGGTTCCCAGACGCACTGCTGCTCGGCCCTCCACCGGCTGGGTGATCTCCTCCGCGGTGCCCGGCGGTGGCACTGGACGGCCCTCGGCGGACGGCACGACACTCCTCCGCCGCCCGGTGGACGGCGACGGCTCCTCCGATTTTGGGCAGCGGCAGGAGTCCCCCGTTCCCTGCCCCTCCGGATTCAGTCACGGAGGCGGCAGGCTCCGGCCCCCTGGCGAACGGCGCCGACTCCTCCGCTCCCTCACGGACGGCAGCCGCCCCTCCTTGTCGTGGGCGGTCGGCAGCGAGCTCGCCCGTCCCCGGCAACTCGCTCCAGCCCACCGCCTCGAGCGTCCATGGCGGCACAAACCTCGCCAGCTCGAGGGCACCGCGGATTCACCACAGCGGCGAGGGATCTTCAGCAGCGCGTCCCTCCTTCTCCCGGGCTTCGGCACCACTGTAACAAACAAATCTCCATATTCATCGGGAAGAAGGAGGCGGGAACCGGCGCACAATCAAAACTCATTTTAATAATCAGAAATAAATACAAAACGGCGCACCAGCCCCTCACGGACGACTGGTGCGCCTAAATAAAAACCAAAACATAAAGTAATGTCCCAGGCCTGGTCCTCTCTCGTCCTTCACGGTCGTCGCTCCAGTTTTATATCCTTCCATCTCCTACGTGGGACTCGATACTAGCGGTGGGGCTCAGGTGTAGCTCATCTCCAATCACTACACCTGGCCTCACTCCTCGTTCCCACGCCTCTCGGCCCCGCCCCACTCGCCACAATAGCCTTTACTGAGATACTTAAAATTGAAAAGATTACACAAAGCAGTATTAAATGCATAGCTCACACAAACACACACACAGACAATTGCTGGATATTTACTCACCCTCAGGCCACCCAAGACATAAATTAATTTGTTTGTTCATCAGAATAGATTTGGAGAAATTTACCATCACATCACTTGCTTATCAATAAATTGTTTTCAGTAAATGGGTACAGTCAGAATGAAAGTCCGAACAGCTAATAAAAACATCACAATAATTCATAAGAGATCAACATGATTCCAATCCATTTACTAACATATTGTTAGTAGAAAAAGTGGAAAAGCTGCATATTTGCAAGAAACAAATCCATCATTAAGGTGTTTTAATTTTTTTTCTGGCCAAATTACGAGTCCAATAATCCATAACAGTGAAGAAACAAACTCATCATTCCATATGGCCTCAGGGTGAGTACATTTTTTCAAATGTTCATTTTATTTCATTTTATATTCCTGAAAATATAGATATCTGCATGTAAAATAGTTCAGTTTTATGTATCAAAAATATGTTATTCTATTTCCATTATGACACATCATTAATAAGGTACTGGTGACTCAAAAACAAAGCATTCATTCATAATGTTAGCCTCATCTTTATAAATGTGCCCATTAGCATGATAATATTTCAAATAAAAAAACCTTCAGAAAAGTATCAAGATCAGTGTGCGAGAAAACAACAGTTGTCATCACTTAAAAATGAGCTCATCACTTGGCTATACAGGAGAGCAGCAAAGTATCTGAGAAAGACGTATGACAAAAACTTTAGCAAGTACACTAAAAACTACAACACATCACATCTGGTTAATTTCTTTCTTTCTTTCTTTGTCAAAAAATATCTCACTGACCCTCAAATTAGCCATTTTTTATATACAGAAACACCCCAACACAATAAAGGAGTCCTCCAAAGTGTTTTAATGATGGAGGAAAACATATAGCCGTTCAGATGAAGCAGTTGAGTACAGTCCGGCTTCGGTTTACCCTATGAGTCACTGAGGAGGTAGAACTTTAAGCGAGTTTAAATGGGGATTTGGAGGCAGAAGTGGACATATTTGTGCTGGCTCATTTCTCTAATGTTTTTTTCCCTGCTGATGGTGCAGTGTGCTGGTAATGAAGTTAATTTAATGTCGGTGTAAAATGATTAGGAGGCGACGCTTTTTAACTGCCTCGCGCGGAACACTTTCTTACTAGATACAGGACCTCATTAGAACTTTGCTGCGGTAGGAAACTTTCAAATAACATGCATAATTGAAGTTCTTTCCGGTAATACCGATAAAACAATTAGCTATGATAAAAGCCACGTACCAGTATTTCCTAGCGTAACTGTACCCTGGCCCTGCCCTTTGATGAATCTTCAGTGTCATGCCAATAAACCACATTTTATCTGAGTTGAGAATCTGAGAGTTCGCAGTCTAAGTTGAATGTTATGTCATAAAAGACCACGTATCGAGCAAGATGTCCCGTGGACTGCAATGCTACACATATACAGTAAACACAACATGACTAGAGTTGTTTGATTCTCAAGCATATGACTCTAATGAGCCGGTTCTTTTTAGTGAATCAAAAACATACAACGCAACTTGTGTAGTCCTATTTACGAAATGACTCTTATGAGACTTTAGCTTCTTTTTAGTAAAAGAAAACCATACAGTGCGACCAGTGTAAACTTATTCACAAACAAACTTTTAAGACTTTTAAAATTATTATTACATGTAAAACTGGTAAAAAAAAAAAAAAAAAAAAAAAAAAAACAATATGTATAGGCTGAATGGACTTTGGATAAAAGTGTCTGCTAAATGCATGATTCTGAATCAAGACATATTTCAATATAGCCTCCATATATCTATGGAGCTATCTCCATAGATATTATGCTACTTTATTTATTCAAATTGATTAATTTAACTATTGATACAATTGTTGGTCTTTTGAACTATCCCTTCAAATGTTTTGGCCTGAGAGAATCAGAGAATCAGATACATGAGTTCAGTCATGTATTCTCAGTATTAGTTGCCAGGGTGTGATGTAATAGACCTCTGACCAAGCCACTGTTTGTCATCAGTTCAGTCAGCGTCCATCAGCATCAGAGCACATGAAACCATACACAACACACACATGCTAGAGAGATCGTGATAGGTGGCCTAGCAGTGGGAAGAATGTTAAATGAAGTTTAATGGGATGAATGGTAGGGAGTGTTTAAGGCCTCAAAGGCTAATGGACCAGCTCAGTGTGTGCAGACAGCATGCTGGTCTTCTCAAAGCACACATAAACACTCAACGCACAGAAGCCGTGCTGTGTGTCTCTCTCTCTCTCTCTCAAATGGATGAGTGATTGTGATTTGTGTTGTTTGAATAATTATTTGATGATTGCAGACTAATGATTCTGTTAAGACCACTCACATGTATGTAATCACACTTACTCACACACATTTATCAAAATATTTATCTAAATAAGAACGTAACAAACTTATACATTTATAACATTTATTATTATTATGAATAGTTATTATTACAACTATCTATCTATTTATCTATCCATCCATCCATCTTACCTATTGACTTAATCATATTAATCATATTGAAAAATAATATTCTAATCATAAAATATAGTGATTCATAATAATAATGATTAATAATAATTCTATTACTACTACTAATGATAATAAATGTGTAATTAGTATTATTATTAATAGTTAAAATTTGTACTCTTAATAATAATAATAATAATAATCAACTAATTAGTATTATTATTAATAATTAAAAGACAAAATAATGACTACAGACAAACCCTAAATTTAAAAAATGGCAATAAAAATACCTGCATTTTATAATTAAATTATGCTGTTTGGCAACTGCAAACAGATTATAGTTAGGTTAATGAACTTATAATATATATATTTTTTATAAATATATTATTTATATTGTACTTTAGCATAATAAATGCTAAAAATGAATTAAGCCCCCAGAGGAGGTTCTGTAAAATTTAATCTAATTTAAAAAATAACATCAAATAAAATAAAAACATGTTGTAGTTTAAAGAATTTTTTTAACTGTCTCTGAAAAGCCGGTATTATTTAAATTGCTTTTGGCTTTTGCATCAGCTTAACAGCAGTTTGGCAGCATAACATTGCAACATTTGCAAATATTTGTACTAAACATTAACAAAATTAAATATGTCTCCATAAGAAACAACAGTTGGTTGTGGGCAGGCAGTGAGAGCCAATAAAGAGATATGGACCAGCTGACATGATGACTCATTACATTCAATGTGGCATGACTAATTGGTTTGATTGACAGCTGCAGATACAGTGGCCAGTATATCTCCATCTGACCAGACTCAAATAAAAATAGTTAAGTAACAAAATACCATATATAAGCTGCACTGCAATGAATTGAAATATCTTTGGCTCTGTGCCAGTTTTCCTTCACTTATTTTTGCATGCTGAGGGGATCGTGAAAGACAGTAATGAGTCTTTTGTTCAGAGAGCGTGACACGTCACTGGCTTTGCTAGAGCTGTGTGGACAGAGAAGATACACTCAATTCATGCTTTGGGCCTATTGTCGTCCACATAACAGAGGGATTGTGGGATATTTGTGTTTTGTTTTAGCTGGATGATGGGAATTATGGGGGAATAACATGGAAAATCTTTGTGCGGGTCTGTGTGCATGAGAGAGATAGGGCTATTATTCCTAATCTCTCCTTCCTATCTAGACCGAAAATATAATTACCCTTTAATGGCTCTTATAGCTCTTTTAAAAAATATATAATTAGAAAGTATATACTAATATTTATTACATTATATATATATATATATATATATATACAGTCTGACACCTTGTTAAGATTTCTGGGGTCATTTACTTTTGCTCTCCATTTCAACAAATTTTTATTAGGAGAAATTAAATATTTTATTTTGATTGTAAAAATCTTAAAATAAAATAAAAAATCCTTCTGCACTCATGGTTTACAATGGCTCAAACAATAAGCTTTAGAAAATGTCACACACACACACACACACACACACTACCCTCATACCAAATGGTTATTCTAATGCAAGCTTGTCAGGTAATAAGAGTGTAAGAATGATGTGTAGCCTAAACCTCTACACACACACACATACACAGTGAAAATGTGTGTAGCCTTGGTAAACAAAGCAGCAGAGAACCATTCATAATGCCTGACGAAGTCTCGCTAATCAAACAGTCCAGATGTGCTGAAATATTTGCTGTGCTTTCAGGATCATAATTAAATGACAATTACAACTGACTAACAGCCTTTTCCACCCTGTCTGCGCGGTCGTGCGCGAGCCTCAAGGGATGGAGCTGGAGTCATGGAGCAATGTCTGTTTTCACAGCTAATAACACGCTAACGAAGAACACATCAGACTGGAGTGTGTGCGCGAGAGAGAGCGAGAGAGCAAATGATGCGTGTGGGTTGTTTGTTCTCTTCATAGATGTTCCGTCAGTCATGCGTGCTCTTCTGAAGATGAGGACACGTGGCTTTTAATGGCGGAAAGGTGGACGGGGCATCTACAAACATTCAGAACAGAATCTTTTTTCGTTGCTCTCTCTCCTTTGTCATTCTAAATCATATTGGTATGTCGTGCCTCTCACAAAGTTTAATAGAACGGAATGATCCCTAATGCTTGTTAATTGCCACTAATCACCATTGTGACATCACATAAACAAACACACGCATATCAATAATGCTAATGTTCTCTCACAAATATAGTGCAAAGAACAGATAGCATTCTAAATGTTGGCTATAGTATACCATAATATCATTCACAACAAAAATTTCTTTTATTTTTATTCTTTATTTAGAATTTTATTAACTTACAATCAATCGATCGACTAACATAACCAATTAACTTGTGGTTTGATCACAGCAGTTAGCTTAGCAAGAGATTCAAGAAGGTGTTAATTGGCATTTTCAAGTGAGGGCCTTAGCAGGAAGTGAAGCCTTTCCAGTAGAAGTTTTTGCATCCTGCTTTGCGTTCCCGAGCGGGCAGGTGGTTTGAGCTTTCCACCGACCGTTCTAGCTCCACGCGCAGGTCCTCGTTTTCACCTGCCGTTGAAACGTCAGCCTCGCGCATCTCCATTTCAGGCATGGAAAGCAGGGAAAGGAACTCCTCTACATCTTTCTTAGTCCAGTCCTGAGAGAAATGTTAAGACATGAAAAATGGGATCAATATTTCAGTTAATTTCCCCCCTTTCAATTGGAGAATAATGGTGCACATTCTTTTAGATCAAGGTATACATGAGGTAACCGAGGCTAAGGGAGAAAAACCATTTTGTATTTATAGGATATTGTGTGTTTTGATTAGAACTAAATGCATTCAGTTAATTCAGAGTTCCTGTATAGTAAAAGATAATGCATTTACTTGCCAAGACATAAATGAGAAAAACAGAGGGTCATTTAGAATTGTGTGTAGGCTACGCGAGTGAGAGAGAGAGAGAGAGAGAGAGAGAGATAGACTGGAAGTAATGATGTGTTCCTATAGAATTAGATGGGGATTGTAGTAATTTCCCACTAAATATCTATTAAATGCAAAATGAACTAGAGCATTAAACAAACTGAGGATTTCTGCAACTTGAAACTGAAATATATGGGTCCGATTGCTTTGTTTAAAGGAAAGTCCATCCAAAAATGTAGTGAAATTCTCATTATTTACTCACCTTTATATCATCCTATTAAATCCTATTGACATAACTACATCTTTAGAAAAGAAAAAATATATTTTTGTCCATACAATGAAATCAATGAGGTCCAATGTTTTGAATTCCATTGACTTTGAATTTACGGACAAAAACAGTAGAAATACTTATTTTGTGTTCTGCAGAAAAAAAGTCAGTCAGTACCTGTTTGGAGTGATATGAGGGTGAGTAAATAACAAACTATTTATTATTCATTATAGATGAATGGGAGTTTGCAATGCATGACAGCCTTAAAAATGCAGACAATGGAAAACCAGATGCTAGCTGATAAATACAGGCCCCAGATTTCATGTTAATGTTAGTTTGAGACTCACCTGTGTAGCCTCTCCAATCGCTCTTGCTCTCTGCATTAGTCTGCGATGGCGGAAGTCCAGGTCCGGCTCTAGCTGAGAATTTGCACTGCGGCCACATAGCATAAGGGACAGACCCAACAGGGCCAAATAACACTGCAGCTCACACAGTCTCATCTCAAACCTCTGTCTTTTCCGTTCACCGAGTGTCTGGTCGTAGCTGTGTTTCTGGTTCTGGTCCCTCGGAAATCCCAAGCGCTCTTTTTAAACTCTCCTTCCACTCATACGGTTGACTGACAGCTGCCCAGGTTGCTGGGTGATAGCGGATTGTGATGTCATAAAGCATTTAGATACTTCTGGTCCCACACTAATGGGAAACACTCTCATTTAGATAACGCAAATGAACGAATTGCGACTTGACAATGGGGGCTACAATAAAAGCATTAGCCTGAATGGATTCGGGTTTGTTCAGCTAATCTAAAACAAATACAACAGAGAAATGCCTGGGTGTGCGTCTCGGTCGCTCTGAAGCACACATGCCGTGGCAGAAGCGAAGAATAAAAGCCTTTATAAACTTAATTGATTCTGAATGAAGAGTTTAATGTGTGTTTCTTGAAGTGTTAACTCAAGAAGTACAAGCGTTTGTGCTGTTGGGAACATCTTCCATTCGCACTGTAAGAGATAAATGAATGAATTTAATTATAAGTGAACTCTGAATTAACTTTAAAAGCACCGATGAAAGATACAGTGGCAGCTGTGATATGGATTAGAAAACAAAGCCCAAACATAATAAATATTTACAGTAGAAGACATTATTATACTAGGACAAGTATCACTGCTCATATGGACCCTTAAACCCCTCAAACCATATTTTGAGACCAGATTTATAATTTAATGGAATTGGGCTCTTTTAATACATGCTAGCAAGCAACCATATGCAGCCTTGAATCTAAAGATTACAAAAGGTTTTCATAGCAATGCCATAGAAGAACTATTAGAATAATTGAAGAATATGATGGTGGTAGGCCTTTTGGACTTTGGCTAGTAAGTAACCACTTAGCAACCAACCAGAATACCCTAGCAACAGTATGACATTGCCCTGCCAACCATCCTAAAAAAATAACCATTTTTGGTTTCCCAGCATTCTTAAAAGTAAAGGCGCTTCACGATGCCACAGAAGAATCTTTTTGGTCTAAATGGTTCCATAAAGAACCTTTAACATCTGCAGAACCTTTTTGTTTCACAAAAGGTTCTTTGTGGTGAAAGAAGGTTATTCAGATTATAAAAAAAGTAAGAGAGAGATGGTTCTTTTAAGAACCTTTGACTGAATGGTAATGGAATGAAAAATGGCATTGCTGTGAAGAACCTTTTAAGCACCTTTATTTCTAAGAGTGAAATATCCTTTCAGTAAACAGTTCTTAAAATAACTTTTTAATAACAGATTTAGTATGAAGAACATTTTATAATCAAAGGGATCTTTTTTCCACTGTTAACGACCTTTTGTGCAATGGAACGGTTTTATGGATGTTCTTTATAGAATCAGAGATGCTAATAAAATAGCCTTAATTTTTACAGACAGCCTTCCAAAATTGTTAATTTATTTATTTTTCTGACTATTTTAAGAGTCTGGTTGTAGCATTTAGTTAGAACAAGTAGAACTTGGGCTTTTAAATGTGCGGTCACTTTCCTTTAATGTCACATTCAATTTAAGCTTTAGGTCACCACGTCATAATAATAATAATAATAATAATAATGATAAATTATAAACTAATGTTGTTTATTGAGAATTTTCAAAGCCAAACTTAAAATCACATGACAAACATTTTTGCATTAGGTATTCAAAGGAGACCCTGTCCTGACATCTTGTGGTCAGCCTTAAGCAGTCATGACTTAGAAAAGGCAAACAAATGATTTAACACCAGATTACATCATTAATATTTATATATAAAAATATATACAGTGCACATATATATAAATAAACACGGGTATATATTCATTTCATCCAAAATATTATTTATTCAATTAGTACAATGTTACTACAAATCCAAAGACAATATTCTTTATTTATGGCCTGATGGAGTATTTAAGTATAAGTTCTCTTCGGTTATAGAAGAGACGTTATTGGGATCTTACAGTATACATAGACATTTTCTAAAAAATAATAATAATATTAAGAATATACACATTGTTATTCATATTTATTATCATTATTATTATTCTGGCAAAAACAATTAAAGGATTTTCTAATATACAGTTCTTGAGCGATTAAACATTGTAGTCAAAAAAGAGAGCATTTACTTCTACACTAAACATGTGCAACCCTGATTTTAGTTGCAATTATGAAACACATTATTTGTGAGTCATTTGGACACATGAATTACATTTTTAGCCAAATCAGCTTTCTGTGATTTATTTCAGAAAAATACAAGAAATATACACCTGACTGAGTGCAATAGAGCTGTGATAAAGCAGTTTATACAATGATGACAGTTTTCATATTTTCTGTAGAAGAATTGTTTTCAAGACTGCACTCCTGATTTCTCAGTTAATTTAGCATTGACACATTTTTATATGTAATAATTCATAAAAATTCCTGTTTACACGTGAAAGCTCCTTAATGCAAGTCTATAATAAGTGTCTGGTAAACTCACATTATTCACATAATGACTAAACATAAACACACGTTGTCTCTCTCTCAACATTTCTCAAGTTTCTTTTCCTTTTTCATAATCTAACAAATAGCACCATTAACTCTGAGTCATTCAGAGTTAAATATGAACAAGCTTAAATATGTTTAGCAAAACCTCAGCACCGAAAAACAGCTTTGTACAAGCAGTTTGGTACACTAAGAAACAAAACTTTGATTCTTTCTTGAATAAAGTCCTAATAGCAAGTAGATCTATAGTAAAGTATTTGCATACTAAAGTGGAAAATCATAGTCTAAATGATAAGCACACCTTGCTTACACTGACAATTGCACACACATCCAAAATACATAATCAGGGAATTACTGAATTTTAATTTATGATATTTAGGGAATTACTTAAAGGATTTGTATTCAAATAAATTCGGTGAACTCTGAAGAGACTATGCTTTTTATCACTATTTGATTATTAAATTAGCAACATTAGCATATCTGTTTATAGAGTATTACTAAGGAAGACATTAATGTCAAGTGTGTTAGTTAACAATTAATAATGACAAAAATAAACAAAATATTTAAACTTTAATTACTAAACTGTTTTTCAGTAGCATTACTAGAGTGCAGATTAACTATTTTGTTTCTGTTTTAAATACCAAATTAATAATATACAGTTTATGTTTGATATGAGCAATCTAAGATCGAATTACACTGAACAAAATCATAAACACAAGACTTTTGTTTTTGCCCCCATTTTTCATGAGCTGTTCTATGTACACAAAAGGCCTATTTCTCTCAAATATTGTTCACAAATCTGTCTAAATCTGTGTTGGTGAGCACTTCTACTTTGCCAAGATAATCCATCCACCTCACAGGTGTGGCATATCAAGATGCTGATTAGACAGCAGGATTATTGCACAGGTGTGCCTTAGGCTGGCAACAATAAAAGTTCAGCTCATGAAAAATGGGGGCAAAAACAAAAGTGCTGAGTTTATAATTTTGTTCAGTGTATTATTCACCAAGCCTGTTTCTCGATGCTCACTTGAATCTAGCCAGGATTTTCTAATGGCCTACTACTGCTATTCCCACACACAAAAGTCATTCATTATTAACTACAAATGAAAAATAGTTTAGTGATGAGAAATAGCTCAAATGAAGTCACCCCAAATTCTGTTACGAGTAATTTTGAGAGAAAAACACATTTATAAGTGCTGGAAAAGAAAAGAATTCTGAAGAATCATTTGAAGTGTAAAACACTGGACTGGTGCCTTGGATTTAGCAAATCCAAAATAAAGAACTTCTGTTAAATGGAATCTATTGTATTATTTTGTTTGCTAAACTATATTTGTCCAAAAGTCTTAAATGCCTGGAAAGTGTTTTTTAAAAAAAAAAAAAAAAAAAAAAAAAAAAAAAAAAACTGCTTCACCCATAACTGTATCATTGCACTCTTTAAAGGAATAGTTCATCACAAAATGAAAACTTAAAAAAAAAAAAAGTACTCACCTTCAACTTTCAGGATGTAGATGACTTTTCTTTTTTATCTGCAGTGAATGGGTGTCGTGAGAATGAGAGTCCAAACTGCTGATAAAAACATCACAAACTACAAGTAATCCACACAACTCCAGTCCATCAATTAACATTTTGTGTATCTAAAAGATGCGTGTTTATTCTAAACATAAATCATTAAGATGCTTTTATTTTATATCTCACAAACATGCAGCTTATCATTTCACAAGACATTACTTAATGGACTGGAG
This sequence comes from Carassius auratus, assembly GCF_003368295.1. NCBI lineage: Eukaryota > Metazoa > Chordata > Actinopteri > Cypriniformes > Cyprinidae > Carassius > Carassius auratus. The sequence goes on from NC_039257.1 coordinate 8,648,527, forward strand.
TCATGTGGATTATTGTGATGTTTTTATCAGCTGTTTAGACTCTTATTCTGACGGCACCCATTCACCTCAGAGGATCCATTGGTGAGCTAGTGATGTAGTGATTAATTACTCCAAATAATTTCTAATTAAGATTTATCTTAAGAAGACTCATTGTCTTCTTGCATGTGGATTACCTGAGTTTGTTTTATTAAAGACCCTTTTCTTTTTGAATACCAATTTGAACCTTTTTCTTCATCATCTTCTGAACTGGAATGTGACACTTATAGCCTAATGGATCATGTATGATCCATGTAACACTGACAAACAAAAGGTAGCACTTTATTTTTCAGTCCTGTTCCTCATGTACATACTATGTACTTATTATAGTAATTACTATCACTATGTAATAACTAGGTACTAACCCTGAACCTACCCCTAAACCTAAACCTACCCCATGCAGTTACCTTTTATTACCAGAACTTTCTTAGATAAATACACTGTAAGTACACTATAAGTACATGTTAGTACACGTACTGTAAAATAAAGTGCAACCCAAAATGCAGTGAAGCTCAATACGTGTTCTTCTTTTATGTGAAATAATCATAAATACCAGTTCATGCTGTTTGTTTATGGCCTCGAAGGTCATAGTTGGAAACGGTTATCCACGGCTGGCTCATTTAGCGCTTGCGTCCACTAGACTTCAGACATGCATATACTGAACAAATAAAACAGGCTGGGCCCATGGGCTACAACCCAGTCAAGTCCAATGGTAAGTCCAGCCATGCTTGAGGGTGAGTACATTTTTAGCAGATTTTCATTTGTGAGTGAACTGTTCCTGGACTGGACCACAGCAAACATAATGACAATCCCTCATGGGGGAGAACTATACATCCAGTTGTTTCGGGTGAAGCACTTGAGGGCTGACTTCACAGATCCCACTGATATTACATAAGTCATGAAAAAATGACGAATGGAAGTTCATAGTCTTTTACCAAGGTCACCACTGAATTAAAAACTACTGCTTCATACAGACCCGGCAGCGGCTGATGTCTTCCTGTTTTACTGGCTGGGGGGTTGGAGTACTGAGGAATGAGAATAAAAAAAAAAGATAAAGGTTCCTAATGTTGTTTATTTAATATAAAATTTATTTTAAATTCAATTATAGTTTATGATTATCTTGAAGAATGACTGGAAGAGAGTAAAATCAGATTTTTTGGAAAACGTTTTAGGCTACTTCTATTTTATCTAAACTAAGTTGGCAAATTGGATTAAAATACATTTTCAATCTTCAAAATTCTTGTACCTGAACATTCTGCTACCATCAAGTGCTGCAAGCCAGAAGCTGAAGGAATCAGGATAGAAGTTACATGTGCCACGGCCATGACACTCTATGAATGGAATCTCCCGGAATTCTTCCAGACAGGATCCAGGAGAAATCAGCGGCTGTCCGGAACCCTCTGCACCAGCACCTGTTTGCTAAAGAAAAAAATCAGAAAAAGCACAATTATATACTGTGGTAAGTCCAGCCATGCTGTTCATGCTGTTGTGGGGAAGTCGTGGCCTAATGGCTAGGGAGTTTGATTCCTTAATCTTAGGTTGTGGGTTCGAGTCTCGGGCCGGCAATACCACGACTTAGGTGCCTTTGAGCAAGGCACCGAACCCCCAACTGCTCCCCGGGCGCTGCAGCATAAATGGCTGCCCACTGCTCCGGGTGTGTGTTCATGGTGTGTGTGTGGGTGCACATTTAATGGGTTATAATGCAGAGCATGAATTCGGAGTATGGGTCACCATACTTTGCTGCATATCATGTCACTATGAATGTGAATACATTCTGCGAATTTATACATATGTTACCATTTACATGCTCAGCAAGGCTGCATTTATTTGGTCAAAAATACAGTAAAAACAGCAATATTGTGAGATAATATTAACTGTTTTCTATTTATTGTATTTTTAGATATAATTGAATCATGTGATGGTAAAATCGAATTTTAAGAAGTAATTTCTCCAGACTTCAGTGTTACATGATGCTTCAGAAATTATACTGATATGTTAATTTGCTGTTCAAGAAACATTTCTTATTATAATCCAAGCTGAAAACAGCTGTGCTGCTTAATAGTTTTTTTTTTTTTTTTTTTTTTTTTTTTTTTTTTTTTTTTTTGTGGAAACTAATTATTTTTATTGTGACCTTGCTAAATAAAAAACAAACAAAATAAAAACAGACCACAAACCATTTCTGGCGCAATATTACAAATAAAATGTGATAAAAATGTTTGTTATTATTTATAATAGTAAATCCTAAAACTTTTTTAAGAGTAAGCTTTCATTTTCATTTTATTACTGAACTTCACCCAACAGCTATTCTGCATAAATCATAAGAACTCATAGTGCTACATTAAAAATAAATAAAAACATGTACTTTCAACAATACACTAATCTATAGATACCTTTCAAGTAGTGCTGTCAATCGATTAAAAAAAATTAACTAATTAATCGCACAATTTTTTAAAATTAATCGCGATTAATCGCGATTAATCGCGATTAATCGCAATTAAAAGACTGAAACTTTTTGGATATGTAAATGTAAAATGTAAATAATTAATGTAAACTCAAGACAAAGAAACTATTTAAATTCAAAATATGATTGTTTATTGGAATTTTTGTTTAACTTGTAACACAGATTTTCTCATGTAAACAACATACCTGCAATAAACCATCAATATCCTCCAAATTAACTGTTGGCTTGAAAGCCATATTTATTACAGAAATAAAAACACAGGCATGTAAGTACCATTTGAATTTCAAAACAATCAATGCCAATAAAAAACAAAAATGATTTCCATGTTGAATTCTAAGTGGACTGCAAAAAAATTCCAAAGTATAGTCATTGCCAGTGCTTTAAGTGGGCCGGTACGCACCTGTACTCAGTACCGCCACTTCCAAATATAGCTCTTGAGCGTACCACCACCTCTCCGTGCGCCCAGAACGTGCTTGTAGCGTACCGGTACGCTCATTTGGACATCTGTTTTAATAGAGGTTTTAATCTTTTACCTGCACTGCCGATTTTCAGAGCGCCCTTCACAATGCAAGCTTCCTAATTCATCCCACCCAGAGCAGAAACTACATTACCCATTCACCCTTAAGTTATACAAGTGAATAGCGCATGTGTCGCTTTTCCCACTGTTAAGTGTCAACAACTCAACGTGGCCGGAGAAGGTGTGTGAAACTCGTTGTGAGTTATACTAAAGCAAAATCTTGAGTATTTATTGTCTGATAAACATTAAAAAATGTCTGCGGAGGTTGAGTCGTCCTGCAGCCCCCGCTGGCTGCTCATTGGCTGCAGCATCTTTTTTCTAAGTTCTAAACAAATACCGTAGACGGCAAGGCACAAATTTAGATATTCATTTATCTAATTAATCTATAGCCTATGCACAAAGACAATATGATCTTTTTGTCCCCTTTTTGTTTTAAAGCTTGATGAAGAGAGAGAGCGCAAGTTGCTGCAGCTGCGAGGAGGACAGTGATGCACGCGTACAGGAGTGATTGACAGTTCGCGGTTCTGTGTACAAAAAATACTCCGCTACACAATTATTTTGTTATTTTCGTTTAAGCTTATTAACGTTTTTTTTAAACAATGACATTTGAGTTCATGATTTTAATGTTGCTGTTTCTTGTGGCAGACTAAATGAAGAGTAATGTTTCTTGCGGCAGACTGAAGAGTAATCCGGCAGAGTTTTATACTGAAACTTTCCGTCTAAATGTCCTTCCTTGGTCTTATCCATATTTCTTTGCACGTTGAACACACAAGGCCACAACTGGAAATAAAAAAAACTGCAACCGCGTTAATTGCGTTATTTTTTTTTAACGCGTTAAATATTTCAAATTAATCGAATGCGTTAACGCGCTAATTTTGACAGCACTACTTTCAAGCTATCAAGATGTCTATATTGACATAGTTTGAAAATAATAGCTGCCTCTTACCATTACAAAGGAATAACCTTTCCATAGGGAAAGCCATCCTCTAGGGCACTCTGGGATCTCTGTGGTCTGGCTGTGAACTGCTATTACATTAGTTGGTGCCTCACACACTGAACACCTTTGAGGAATTGAGAAAAGAATGTTGAACTTTTGTTATCTATCCACAGATGTCTTACAGTTTAATACAAACTGACTTGCACCACCTCCTTAACAAAATTATATAAACACTACTGAGGAGACACACGCTCCACATTTACCTGCTGATATAATCAGCCAACAAACCACCAGATATCAAATCCATGTCGGGAGACTTCGGTGTGTCTGTAGACAGCCAATAGGAGTAATCATTTCGAAAGGCATATTGACATGTGTTGTTGGGATTGCACACAAGGAAAGGCATGGTGGAGAATACTTGCAAACAGCTTCCCATGGTTCCTACAAACACACAAATATACAGACTGTGAAAACCTTTGCTCATCTAGGTCTATTTACATTATGTGCATCGGTATGGACATGGGTTGTCATTTGAATGTTCTGTCTGTGTTTCATACCTAGGTCTTGTCCATGTGCGCGTTTATTTCCATTGATGAAGAGAAGCGAATATCCAGAGTACAAAAGCGTTAACCCAGGAGGACAGTCTGGCATAGATGTTTTCTGACTATGCTTGGTAAAATGGAAACCGTCTTTCATCCCAGGTGGACCTTGTGAACCCTTGGGACCCACTTCGCCTGACAAACCAGGAAAACCTTAGGAGACAAACAAGGTTTGTTTTTCACAAAAAATTAAACTCTTAAAAGATCATTAATGGAGCAAATTTGAACGGATATATAATACCTCGGAGTCATTAAACAAATGCATCAAGGTTTCAGAGAAATGGTAAGCAGCACAGCTGTTTTCAACTGTGCTAATAATAACAAATGTTTTTTGAGCATCAGTACAGCAAATAACAGCACAAGAGCATGAGAGACTTCTTTACATATCCAAAACCTTTTAATTTGTAATGTTATGGTAGTGTATTATGAGCTATATTTCACATAGAAAACCTTCTACTGTACGTGTACCTTTTATTCCTTTTGGGCCAGTGTCTCCTTTTGGTCCACGTGTCCCATTTTGTCCAACAACTCCATCTGCACCTCTGCTTCCGATTTGACCTTTTTTTCCTAAAAGGTGGGTAATGATGCAAATTTAAGATGAAATCATAAAACTTCAGAGAAAATTAGAGCATTGTGTTTTAGTGGCATTGTACCTTTTGGACCTTGTAGCCCTTTAGGTCCTCGTTCTCCTGGTTCTCCTTTTCCCCCGACTTGTCCAGGGAAGCCAGGGTCTCCTTGGAGAGTCATGACCTGAGCCACAACATCACACCCTTTAGGCCCTAAATATTAACAAAGAGTAGGAAAACGTTCACATTTGCACATAAACCAATACGATTAGACACTGGAGGAGGCCATGTTGTGACTACAATGTTTGTCATTTCTTAGAAAGTTCTGGGGTTTTTTCACAATATTACTGTATTACTGTTGCTTACACACCTACACTTTTTGGACATTTCAGGCCTGTAAGGTTTTGTGATTTCCTCATAAAATAATATACAAGATATGACTGTAACATTTTTATTTGTTATTAAAATAATGATAAAAATGTTATTTAGCCAGTGTATATAAAAGCTCACCTTTAGTTCCGTACATTCCTTTACAACCTTTTAGTCCAGGAGGACCAATTGGACCACATTTTCCTTTTTGGCCTATAATACAAATATAGTAAAACAAATAAAAAATAAAATTTGTATTTATCAATAGTCGATCTGTTTCATTAACTGAAGATTTCTTTATTTGTATCAAATTAAAATTTAAAGGGGTATGATGCTGCTAAAAAGAACATTATCTGGTGTAACGCAATGTGTTTATGCGGTATAAGTTTCAAAAAACACATTATTCCCATATAATGCACATTATTGTTTCTCCTCCATGTCCCACCTTCTGAAACGGTTTGACCGGTTCACTAAAAAGATCTGGTTAAATAGAAAGATTTGTTTATGATCTGGACATCAGACGAGACAAAACCAATAAAACCGATTGCAAACGAGGCATTTGTTGAATCCGGTGGGGAAATAATTACTGATTATAATGATTTATACTGTCTTTTTTATGCGTTGTGTTGAGTATCAAGCTGCGTAAACATAAAACCATGTCTGCATTTGTGATCTGAGAAACAACAAACAAGTCTACTCCACACTGAAACTCCACACAAAACTTGCGTTTGAATCATAACTGGCAAATTATTTAAATATAAATAATGTTAGTGTGAGCTATGAGTCAGAAGCGCCAGACTGTCCTTGCAACGTTTGAACTGCCCAACTTTATAGAAACAGCCTTTGTGCCACAGACGCACTGCAGGCTACTGTTTCAGGAAAGAGTCCTCTTCCTCCACAGCACACACCTGAATATTTGGGTTGGATTTCTCTGGAACAGTGTCCTCTTTTGGAAGTCTTTTACAAGGAAACACACAACAACTCCACGACATGGCAGCAGTGGCAACAGCGAGAATAAAAGTTATTTCTGTGAACATTTGGCCTGCTTTATGCAAATCTTCCCACATAGTGAGGTAGACGTGTGTGTGTGTGGGGGGGGGGGGGGTGTTAGAACGAGCCATTTTAGGTAGATGTGGTTGACTGTTAACTTTTATAAAAAATATCTCTTTGGATTTGAGACTTTAGTCTTTGCAACTTTACAGATCTTCTTTATGCACCAAGAGATTGTAACACTCCGAAGAGAAAGAAAAAAATTAAATCGTATCATATGACCCCTTTAATTTAATTTAGGTATCTTACCAACTGGCCCAGCATTACCCAATGGCCCCATGTCTCCTTTTGGACCCTTGAAACCAGGATCTCCATTCTTACCCTGGAAACAATACAGTTCTCGTGACTGGATCTACCAAGCAAACTCCACATTTTATTAAATAATAAAAAATAAAAAATTTGTGTGAATTATTCTTAACTTGAACTATTTTAACTATTTTAAATTACTTAAAAAAATTTCTAGTAATTTAAAATAAAATGTAAATATTATATGAAAGACTTTTGAACATTTTTTTTAAAAGTAGAAGTACTAAAATTAATAAAACTAAAAATTAACACATAAAGCTACAAATTCAAATGACTACAAAATACTAAATTGTCTAAATATAAGAAAATTGCAAAAGCAAATAACTACTAAGAATTAAATTAAAATTGAAATGAAACAAAAAACAAATAAAATATATTAAATAATAAGACTTTTTCTAATTTTAAAATCTTATATTTTATAATAACTATAAATGCTTTTTAGTTTGGTGGTGGTGGTTATGGTGGTTCCTCGGCAATCATTGTTACAGAATATTTCTTCTTGGTTCTGCAAACTTATCTAAAAACATAAAACTTTGTAAAAGTTTACAGTACAATCTCCAAGTTGAGTGTGCATGTATCTCCTTTTGTGTCCACTTACACGCAACCCTGGAACTCCCCGGTCACCAACACAACCAGGTGATCCCACAAGCCCCTGGGGCCCGATGTTGCCTTTATCTCCCTTTACGCCTGGACCTGGGTCGCCAGCAGGCCCACGTGGTCCTCTGAGTCCTGTGCTCAAAAATACACATAGAAACAGATCAGAAGACATGTGATCAGCAATTAATAGCTGGTTGCTAGGTCCCTAATCAAAAGAACAAGTCTGTATGTTTTTTTTCCGTCAACTTAGAAAAGTAATGGAACACCCCTCCTCAACAAGCTTCAGAATTTGAGGTATCATTCATGTCTGTAACATGTATAAAAGGGTGAGTTTTTTTATTTTTAAACGCTAACAAAAAGTATGAGCAATAGTAATCAGCAAGCACCACTAACAATAAAAGAGAGCTAATCACCTTGTAGGCCAGGTAATCCATTAGGTCCTTGCTCCCCTTTTGGGCCACTGATACAGGCACCTGGGGGACCTGGAAACCCTGGTGGCCCCATTTTCCCAAGTTGGCCTGGAAGACCAATATCTCCGGCTGGACCACAGGGTCCTGGCGGTCCACATGGCCCTGGGGGCCCAGAACAGCCTTTAGAACCTGAAATTAAACATACACATATACTGTAACAACAGCTAAGAAATTAGGATTTGTGTATTAGAACGATGGCCTTTCTCGGACATACCTTTCGAACCCTTGAGGCCAGGAGGGCCAGGAGCTCCAACTGCTGGGCCTAAAAAACAAAATCAAGATTGTTTATAAAGAATAAGAACATTCCTTCATGTGAGCATATGTGTGCTGTGTGTGACATCTTACACCCTCTGTCTCCTTTATCCCCCGCTGGTCCTGGAAAGCCATCCTTGCCTTGGTCTCCACGAAGTCCTGGTGGCCCAGGATCTCCAGCTGAACCAGGAACACCTTAAGAACCAACAGAGAACATCACTGGAAAAACAATGCAATACTGGAGTGAATTCTTACATTACATTTACAACTCCAGAATGGGATTGTTCCATTACATTTATAATTCAAGAATGGGATTGTACCTGGAGGACCACAGGGCCCTTCACATCCAGGTGGACCCGAAAGCCCATTTAAACCTTCATCACCTGGAGCTCCAGGGAGTCCTGACAATGTGACATTGGATAAAAGAATCATGCTTTCATGTACCTGTGAGAAAGTGATGGGATGAAGATAGTTTTTTGAGTACTGAATTAATTTCTAAATGAAATACCTGGAACTCCTGGTACTCCGGGTTCACCTCTTTCACCAGAAGCCCCTGATAAACCTGGGGGCCCACTCGTCCCACATATACCCCTTTCCCCCCTTTCCCCTCTATGCCCTGGACAGCCTGGCTCACCCTGTTTGAATAAGAGAAAACATGCAAGAGAGTGGAAGAGTGGCTTAAGGAGAGCAACACACTAGGTTTGAGACGGAGTGATAGTGTCATTTCTTTTCACCAATAAGAACTGAATTATGGAAATTATACCTTTTGACCAGGTTGTCCTGGAGGCCCTATCACAGGTGGGCTGGGTTCACCTTTGATCCCCTTTGGTCCAATTGGTCCTTGGACACCAGGAGTCCCAGTCTCCCCACGAACACCAGGTAAACCTTTGAGGCCTTTCACTCCTGCAAAAGGAAGACATCTGCACATGTGAAATGACTGACATCTGAAGGATCATGGTGTTGAAACAAGGATAGGTTTATGGGTGTGTATGAACTTGCCTGGAAACCCCATAACTCCTGGATCCCCAAAGCATCCATCTTGACCTCGATTTCCAGGAAGTCCATTCTGGCCAGCTTCACCAGGAGGGCCTGAAAAAGAGGATGGTTGTAATATGTTCTAATGTTGACAGCAAAGCTTTGGAGTTCAGAATCTGTACCTGGTGGACCAGGTCTGCCTGGAACTCCATTCTTCCCACATTGTCCATAATTGCCTGGGAGTCCTAATTCCCCTTTAGCGCCAGTTAGACCAAGAAGACCTACAACACATAAAAGATGTTGCATATAATGTCTGCAAAGTTTTGCAATTCCATCAACTGGTTTCAGATTACAGAAAAGGTATTGAGGAACAGGCAAACTAATTATATGGACATAACAGCTGGCATATTCATGTTGAATATTCAGGTGGAAACCAGATGTTGAAAGGGTCACCTGGTAGGCCACAGTCACCAGGATCCCCTGGACACATAACTCTTGATTCAAGTCCCTTGGGACCACAATCTCCACGGTCTCCTGGATTCCCGGGTGTTCCTACGTTACCTTCCACTCCATTCCTACCCATTAAACCTGATGAGAGATCACCATCATCATCATAATATGACCTATTACACCAATATAAAAAAGCACCTTAAACAAAAATCATTGCTGTAGTTGTATTTGTGTATGTTTGAACCTTTGGGTCCCTGGAATCCCCGTGGTCCAGGATTTCCATCTTCTCCAGGTAGACCAGTCAATCCAGGAATTCCCTCATCTCCCCGCATACCTGAAGGAAAACAAAGGGAACAATAAGCCTTTTTGGAGGAAACCAGCTTAAATTGGTTTCTGTGTTCTACAAAATAGTATCTCAATTCATGTACCTGGAAAGCCTGGTGAGCCATCCCGACCTTGGAAACCTTTTGATCCCCGGATACCAACCAAACCAGCATCTCCGATTAGTCCAGGTATTCCAGTCTCACCTCTTATACCAGGTACACCCTGTCCAGGTGGTCCAGGTTCACCTTGTGGACCCTTCGGCCCTGGCAGCCCTAAAGCCAAAATATGTCACAGTGAACATCATTATGGGTATCTGAATGAATTCTTTAGCCTGGTAATACCAGACTCTGCTACTTCACTTTGCTTCGTAGACAGAGTCTGGAATGGCATAATAGAGAAGCGTTTTCTCTCTCGCTAGGGGGCGCTTGTCTGAAGTTTAAAATCATTGGTTACCCGTAAGCCAATCAGATACGTTTAGTTGTGATGTATGTTATGCACCTGTACAGCCGCATCGAAGCACAGACATCATGCATCGAACTCAAATCTATGATTGAATTTCCACTGTAAACCTGTTGTTAAACACTCTTCTTGTTCTGGCTTCAGTTTGAAAAAGAGTTGAATGTTCTCCATAACAGAGCGAATTGCATCCCGTGTCTCGTTTCCCATTTCCGCGGTCGTTTCGGTTTTCGATTTCTCTAACCTACAATTTAAAACTCGGTGCTTAGCATCTACGTCACGGCTCTCAGCCGGCCCTCTGTTCCTTGATTGGCCTGGCTGTTTTCAGACCGGTGGCAAACAGAAAGCTCTGATGCTGTATCAGACTGAGTACAGAAGCTAAATGAAATTGAGCGGAAGTAGGAAGTCTGACGTAGTCAGGCTATTAATTCTTAGCCCTAAGTAATTAATTTATCATATAACTCATCCTGCTATGAGCTGACAACCACTCAAAACACCTTAGCAACCACATACCAGCACCATGTTATATTTTTGGTAGCTTTTGCCATTATATGTGGAATTTACTTACCACTGGGTCCATCTAGCCCTTTAATGCCTAAGGGCCCTTCATCGCCTTTGGCTCCTGGCGTACAGCATCCAGAAATGCCAGACACTCCAGGCAAACCATCAGGACCCCGCACACCTGTGTGTACATTTCTCAGTTGAAAGATGGACTAATAAATAGATGCACAGAGAGAGAAAGGAATAAAAAAGAAACCTATCGTATGTATACTTTTGTTGTATATATTGCATATTCTATAGGAAAGAATTGTGCTTAAGAAATTAATTGCATTGGCATGGAATTCACCAACCATTTTCTCCTGGTGGTCCATCCCTTCCTCTTTGACCCGAACATCCTGGTAATCCAGGGGGACCAGAAATTCCTGGTTGCCCAAGGCACCCTTCATCTCCTGGAAAGCCCCGTCGACCCTTGGGCCCTGGGGAGCCAAATGATATTTCACCCTGCAGGTGGAATTTTAATTTAATGAAAGCATAACTGTACTCATGCGGCTGTAATATTATTAATTTATGCTAATTTCACTTCTGAAACCATGATTAATAATACTTTGTTGCTAAGCTTCTAATACTTTTTTTCCTAAAAAGAGCATTTAAAATGCTCTAGATCCACCCCTGCCTAGGTGTGCTATTGAATAGCAAAATACCTTCGAAAGCCACGTTTCTAGCATTAGTAAAACCACATTTTTCCATCTCAAGAATATATCTAAATTACATCTTATGCTCTCAATGTCAAATGCAAAAACATTAATTAATGTGTTCATGACCTCAAGTTTAGATTATTGTAATGCTTCATTGGACGATTGCTCTGCACACTTGATAAACAAACTCTAGTTGGTTTAAAATGCAGCAGCTAAAGTTCTTACTAGAACCAAGAAGTATGACCATCTTAGCCCGGTTCTGTCAACACTGCACTGGCTCCCTGGCTCCCTATTAAACCTTGTATAGATTTAAAAATCTTGCTAATTACCTATAAACCCCTGAATGGTTTAGCACCTCAGTATTTGAACAAATCTCTTTAACCTGGTTTACACATAACTCACTAACACATTTCTATTTTTCAAATCCATTAAAGGATTGATAACAGGCTGCATTAATTAGGTTTAAAAATAATAACATCTATGCTAATATTAGTTTGTTTCTTTCTTATTCCGAGGTCACAGTAGCCACCAGATACAGTCTGTATCCAGATCAGCTGGTCAATGCAGTCAACCAGCTCCATTCCATATCCAGACCAGATGGTGGATTAGCACCTAGAGATGACCTTGATAGGTAAGAGTAGTAGATCAGTAGAGATCAGGACAACTAGATGAGCCCCAGAGACAAATCCTCCCCAAAAGACCTCATCATCTAGCCATCAGGACAAGGCCATGGCAATCAGATGAGTGCTCTGCTCAATCTGACTATGTTGCAACCTAAAATTAAACTGCTGGCTTCGTCTGGGGGAAGTTCATTTGTACTTTCCTTTTCTTTATAATTATGTCATTTATATCTTTCCTTTATCTTGTCATTGGACCTCTCCAAAGCTAGGGCTCTTTACATTCATTTCACTTTTCTTACAGTAAATATTTTAAAACTGATATTTGCCTTTGGCGATCTGTTGGCTGAGGTCGGAATCCCATCAGCACCACTCGTTTGCCTCACACCCTATTAAAATGGGCCATAACAGCTATATAAATAATAATGACTTGACTTGAATATCACGATCCTGACCTTTGGACCTGGATTTCCTGGTGGTCCTGGGGGTCCAGGACGGCCTACACTTCCAATACAAGATGGACCTTGTTTCCCTTTCACACCCTTATCACCTGCAACAGTAAAATAATTTGAAATCATAGGAGTAGTATCATGTGAAGTCACCAATCAACAACATTAAAATAACCAAGACAAAAAATGGATGCACAATCATGATTTAACATGTAATTTGAAACCAATAAATGTGTATTCTGGATTTATCAGAAATAACCTTTTTTTATGAAGGCTTATTGCATTGGTTTACATTACATACCTTTGGGACCAGTAAATCCAGGAGCTCCTGGCATTGATGGTCCTTTCTCTCCTTTTAACCCACTTAATCCTGGTAATCCTTGAGTTCCTGGACAACCATCATTTCCTAAAACACGTTAAATCAATTATTATCTATTTTACATTCTGTTCTCAATCCACTTATAATCTGCCAAGACTTTTATCCCCTCTGCTTACCTGGAAGTCCTTGTTGACCAGGTGGACCAGGCAGTCCAGGCTCACCCCGGTTTCCTGGTGTCATGTGTACAGGACCTGGAGAACCTTTCTCACCTGTGGGATGCAACTGTTTTATCTGAGCCTGTAATTTCTTCTTCAATTTAGATTAAGCTTGCTACCAGCTTTAGACTCAACACTCTATACTTAGTTCCTGGGGTTAAACTATGATGTAAAATCTCATATTTTTCATTCATACCTGGTTCTCCAGGATTTCCTTGCAGGCCAACTGGTCCCATACATCCTTTCTGTCCAGGTGCCCCTGGTCGCCCAATACCCATTAACCCTTGGCTGCCCATTGGACCTGGGCATCCAGGTTCCCCACAAATCCCTGGATCTCCTTGGTTGCCCTTAGGGCCTGCAGGACTCTGGAAAATAAGTTAGTTTCAAGTATGTCAGCATCTAAACTTGTGTCTTTAAAATAGTTTACACAAATGTAAGGTTTTTGAAGTTTTCTCAAAGGTAATGGTTACAAGTTCTAGGTACGAACTGGATATCCTTTTGCTCCTGGTGGTCCTTTGAAGCCAGGGGTGCCCGGCCTGCCATCTTGCCCATTTATCCCCAGTTGTCCTTCTGCACCACAGTTTCCTTTCTGGCCTTTATCCCCAAGCACATTTCTTATATCTAGGTCTCCTTTGGGCCCTGGAGCCCCTGGAGGCCCTGGAGGACCTAAGTAACCCTGTGCAAACATTTGAATTCTCATCATATTCAACTGTTCTTAAAAATATAAATGCATTTTTTTTTATATACCAACTGCATTATTGGTGTGGAGAAATTATAGTTTTTGCTGAGTAATGAGGAAGACGAATTGGTAAAGTGGCAGTATTCTGGTAAACTGACCGGAGGACCAGGTGGACCATCTGGACCTTTGAATCCTTGGAATCCTTTATTGCCTGGATTTCCTCCAACTCCTGCACAATGAATTTGAATTTGTTGATGTCTGTTATTGAAAATCTAGATCTAGAATGTGTTATAATTAAATATACAGTATAATATGCAATATCAACTGATACAAAAAATAGTTCCTAATTGTAATATTCACTGGATGTGTCATAATAGATCTATAATCTTCCAATGAGTTTTAAATGTAACTACACTGGAAAATCTGAAAGCAAATTGTATGTTGGTTCTGAAAATAATATCAATATCAAACTGATATTAGAACACATTGTTTTCATTCGTCACATCTCCTAGCAATGAGGCACATGCTTCTGTGTTAGTTTGTTGATTGTTGTTGAACAACTTTTAAGTCTGGTAGTGTGTGATCCTCTGTGACTATTTACAAAGTCAGCAAGTGTATGATGCCTAGTGTTTGAAAATCTGTTCAGTTGCCAGGTGTCCTGGCCAACCTAATGATGACTTCACCTTGCTTTCCGGGGTCGCCTGAATCTCCATGTTGTCCTGGAGGTCCAGGATCAGCAATAGAAGCAGCACAAAGACTGCAAACCTCTCCTTGGTCACCTATATTAAAATGTCGGACAACAGCATTATGTGTGTGTATAGCATGTTTTTTGGTTGTCTGCATCTAGGTCATTTTGGCTTTATTTAGGAGGATGATCTGGATTCAGCTATATGGAAACATTTGCGGCATGCTGCCGATTATATTAGAAAATAATTTCTATAGGAAAGGACATTATAAAAGATGAATCAAAATATTTTTATGGTAATAAATAAAGCTTAATTTGAGCTTAATTTAACAATTTAACCTTGGCCATAGCATATGCCATGACATAGGTGAAACTTACCTGGGGTCCCAGCAACTCCACGCAGACCCGGAGGGCCTGTTATGCCTCCGTGACCCTTGAACCCTTTTTCTCCCAGGAGGGTGTTAACTTCTGGAGATGCAGGAGAGGAGCACAAACAGTCATATCATCCACATAGCTGCTATAGTAAGGTGATTTTATGTGCATTTTCTTATGCTTATCCTACTTGTTTACTGAAATATGCAAAAAAGTTGCTTTTTTTTCTAATATCTAGCGAGCTGCCTCGCATCATGTGCATCCTTTGCAGATAAGGTATTCCCAAAATCCACTGCAACAAGCTTGGTTAATAAAATAAATGAAAGATGGTAGACTTTAACAAAGGAGAGTTACTTGGAATTCCTGGAGGTCCTGGGTCACCAGGGGGTCCTTGTTTCCCTGGTATGCCATCTTGTCCTTTGGGTCCTATGCTGTTAGGAGCAGGATCTCCTCTTTCCCCTTTCACACCTCTGAATCCTGGGGGACCTGGTTTTCCTTTAGGTCCTGGTATGCCTTGTCCTAACATATTAGAGTGAAGAGGGAGTATTTGTTTTTCTCTGTATGTATTTGTGTGCGTGTGCAAAAAAGAGGAATAAACACAGATACATAATTTACCTGGAGGACCTGTATATCCAGGAATTCCAATGAAACCTTTAGAAAAGAGTTATTTTTGGTCATTTACTTTGGCTCAATAAAACAAAAATAATAACTTATTACACACACTACCGTTCAAAAGAATAGAAAATCAGTAAGATTTTAAAATTGGTCTGAAAGAAGTGCTTAACAAGGCTGCATTTATTTGATAAAAAATACAGTAAAACAGTAATATTCTGAAAAGATTATTACAATTTAAAGTACCAGTTTTCTACTGTAATATATTTATAAAATATAATTTATTCCTGTGATAGCAAAGCTGAATTTTCAGCAGCCATTAATCCAGGCTTCAGTGTCACATGATCCTTCAGAAATCATTCTAATATGCACATTTGCAATGGAAACATTTCTTATTATTATCAGTGTTGTAAAACAGTTGTGCTGCTTTACATTTTTGTAGAAACATACATTTGTTCAGGATACTTCAATGAATAGAAAGTTCAAAAGAAAAGCATTTACTTGCAACAGTAATCTTTTGTAACATTCTTTTTGTAACATACATGTCTTTCCTCTCCCTATTGATCACATCAATGCATTCTTGCTAAATGCTAGTGTACAACAACTATGTCAACAAAGGCATGGTTTGTGTATGAATACTGTGTTTACAGCAAAGAGTTTTGTGGCCATTAACAAAACAAAGAAATTCATTTTAGCTGTTTTTGTTGGTTGTTCTTTGTGCATGAAAATAGTTCATTAATTTGTTTACTAACCTTCACTGCCTGGTAGACCAGGAAGTCCTGGAGGTCCAGGAAACCCTTTCTGACCTTTGATCGCATTATCTATTACAATGAACTAAAATAAACATTTAACAACACTTCATTAATAATTTAATTTTAAAAAAAAATTCCCAACTAAAGCATATATAACCATATTTTATCATTACTTCAACGGCTAATGAAAAAGAAAGAAAAAAGTGTAGCCTTTGGCAACATGATGTGATTGATGTGAGATTAAACATTTAACTTCAACTTCCATAACTGAATGTATCATTACCTCTCCGGGGGCACCAGGGGCACCGGGGTCACCCTTTAGACCCTGAACACAGCACAAAGAAACAGATGAATGAATTAAAGAATGATGTATTGAAAGCAATATTTAGAATAAGTTTGAAAAAAGCATCCACAAGAGGGTGCTATTCATATGCACTTAAAATAGCCAATTATCTTTTTTATGTAAGTTTGGCACTTTGAGGCAAAGTGAGACAGTACTATACAGAGGGGCCATCCTTAGTGGGGTGCAGCCCATGCTTGAGGGGGCCCTGCTGCGAATGGACCGAGGGGGGACCCCGCAACGGGTCCCGTGTCAGCTAAGGTCAGCTCTGACTGTACACAGTATGTAGCACATGACTGAACAGCAAACAGACAGATGATTACCTTTCCCCCTGCTATTCCTGTAACTCCTGGATATCCTCTGTCTCCAGGGATTCCCTGAGAGGACAAAACACAGACCGCATTGTCATAACACCTGCAATCCATCTAAATAACCTTTACCTTCATTATCGCACTTAAAGAAAATGATGGTTTAACAACCAAAAACTGCCCAGTGTGGTGACCTGTAGGCTTTTTTCTAGTGGGTTTTGTGCTCACCTTAGGGCCTGTCTCTCCTGTCAGCCCATCCTTTCCGGGTTTCCCCTTAAAATCAGTCATGCATTAAAAAAAATAAGATAATAATGATATTATAATAATATATAATAATTTAACATAATAAAAATTCACAAACACACACACACACATTATATATTCATCACATACATTATATTTATTTATAATTATATTAAAATTACTTTTATATAAAATATTTGTAGGCAATCCTTCCAATAAAGATTCAAGATTAAAAATGAATGAATGAATGAATGGCATCCAAAAACATTTAACTGAAACCAATGAAAATAGTTGCCAGGTAAATGTTTTTTTATGCCAAACATTTGAACTTGTGAATAGAGTCAAGTTCAAATTGGGAGAACTTGAGTTGCTCTCTCTCTCTCTCGCTCTCTCTCTCTCTTAATTTAGATATTTACCGGACCCCCTGGTTGCCCAATTTCCCCTTTCTTCCCCTTAGGACCAGAACGACCACAAGGACCCTGCAGGATACAGCAGTTGGACTTGGTGAGTGATTGAACATCATTTAAAGTAATCCCAATTTAACAATTGAAACAAAAAAACTGTGTTTGTCTACTCACAGCTGGGCCAGGACATCCAATGTCTCCAGGATCCCCAGTGTCACCCTGAAACCAAAAATAAGGTGACTTTTCAGAAAACTCCAATTCATTCATTTGGATTAAGTATACAACAGTAAATATTGGGCAAAACACGTAAAAATGTCATATGAAAAATGGATGACTTTTAAGTGAGGGGCATGTTACCTTAGGCTCTTTTGGTCCTGATGCAAATAATTTTACGCCTTTTTGTCCTGGTACACCAGGTGGTCCCCTCTCCCCCTACAGCAGAGCCCAGTAATACATTTAAGAGTTCATAAAATCAGATTAAAGAGACCATTATTAAAAACTAAAATCAAATAGATTACCTTGCACATACATTTTTTGTAGGTCACATACAGTTTTTTTAGAAAAAGCAAAAGATCAAATGTTGATAATACTGACCTTTTGACCTTGGGGTCCAGGTATTACCATGCTTCGACCCTCTAGACCCTATAAGTTACAAACAGTTTTTTAGATTTACACATTACACTGATCTGACATGTTACCCTTAGCTAAACAGAACAAACCTTCTCTCCTTGTGGTCCAGGAAATCCGTCTATTCCCTAAAAGCATTAAACAGTTAAATCTAAATGGCAACAACATAATTGAAATGTTAATCATTAATAAAACATAAAAACACTGACTTACTGGAAAACCTCTAGGCCCCTCTGGTCCAGGTGGTCCTGGCATCCCTGGCAATCCCGGGTACCCCTGCAGATCCACAACCGATTAGAAAGCTCAGTCAAAAAACGGGCACAGAATACAACAAAATATTTAATATAAGCTTTAAAGTGCTTGTCCAAATGTTCATTTCAAATCTGCATTTTTTACTTTATTGTCATAATGAATTCTCTTACTTTATCTCCATCTCTGCCTGGTAAACCACAATGTCCTTTCACTTGTGGAGAGGGTGGCTGGTAAAAGCTATCTCCCTAAAAATAACAATTCTTTATCGTCATAACATTATCATTGATGTGAGTGCATTTTTAAAAATATGTAATTAAGCTTATTAACATAAAGGATTCAAGCTGATCAAATAAAAAACACCTTAGGTCCTTGGATTCCTGGCGTCCCCTGAAAACAGCAACAAAACGTTTAAATTGACAGCTTAAATCAGAGCGAGGCTCAAATCCAGACACACACAAAAAGTGTTTTTCATTTCCCACTACACCCACATTTTTAAACTTACCTTAAAGAAAATATGAATATAGAATGACTATGGCATGCTAGTGATCATTCCCTGGCATTTTATGAGAGGTTCATACTACCACGGTCTTTGTTTACCATTTACGTTGGGGTTTCAAAATATGTGATGTGTGATGTTTAGTTTAGATGTGAAGTTTTCATATTGACAGCAATCTGTTTATTGCATATTGCATATATATATAATTCACTATATATGTTAACTTAACTCACCGGACACCCAGGAGCTCCCATCGGTCCTGTTAAGCCTGGGGGACCAGGCTCACCCTGAAAGAAGAAAGTCAGTGATGACAGTGACCTTTCATATGGTTAAACAATTAATTACAATTTATACAAAAAAAAAAATACTTGTTCATTACCTTAGTTCCATTGCATCCTGGGAGACCATGAGGCCCCCTCGGCCCCTCTTTTCCAGGGAACCCCTGAAAGAGGAAAACATAATGTTCTCAAGAGCATCTCTAAATGGGTCTATGTTGGTCAAAGCAGATAATGTTGGTGTCACAAAAATGAGACAACACCATGCCAAGTATTTAAAAGTAATGAGAACAAATGTATGACATTTACAGTAAGTAGCATCTGAATTCCTATTTTAACCATTTTGACTCTGATTTGTGTCCAGAAAAAGAACATAGACATATACACTCTAGGGTTATTTTAGTATCAATGATATACAATTATAGTAAAATATATTTGTATTTAATATTTTTATGTTTTTGTCATGTTTATTTTTCTTAAGTGTGTCTATATAGTTTTTATAACATGTTGTGTTTTTAGTTTTAGTTAATTTAATAATTCAATTTAAACTAAATGAAAATGAGAAATGTTTTTTTTTTTTTTTTTTTTTTTTGCGAAAATGGTTTTAAGTTTTAGTTTTAATAATAAACCTGATATACTCCAATGCAAGTTATTAAAAGCAAAATAACTCAAATATTTAAAAAAAATATTCTGTAAAATATGTCAAAGCTTACCGGTAGTCCTGGTGGGCCAGAGAATCCTGGTGTCCCAAAAACTCCCTTATTGAGAGAATGAGATTGAGAGACTAGTGTTTAGTTATACTGCAGCTGTCACAGGAAATATATTAACACACTCACACACTCCGTACCCTAGAACCTTTAGGTCCAGGCCTGCCTGGAAATCCAATATTTCCCTGTGTAATAAAAAAAAAAAATGTTACCAACCTTAATCAATACTCTAATAAAGAGTCTATACAACAAAAATACTGAAATAATAATGTCCCAAATTCCTCTCTTGGAATTTCAAGTGAAGGCAACTGTGGAAAAGAAAGTGTAAATACTGGAGAGGAAATACGGGGAAACTCGCCCTATAGCGTTTTTACAAGAGCATGTTTAAAATTTAGAATATATCGAATTTTTTTATTCTGATATTTTTTCAAAAATCGTGAGCTTGTAAAGCAGCCATGTGTAACATACATTTTCACCGGGCGGTCCAGGATGACCTTCTTTCCCTCGATGCCCCTGAAAGCCTTTTGCACCAGGCAAACCAGGCATCCCCATCTCACCCTGAGAGAAAGACAGATAAAGACAAAATAGTTAAGAAATTTTATGAGTGTATGTTGTTTTATTGGCTAAATTGGATTATCAGCAATATTAGTAACTTTAATGATTAAGTTGCAAGAATATTGTGGGTAAATGGTTGTGTAAAACAGTAAAATGCTGTGGTTTTTGCCCTGGATTAATACAGTCTAGACTAGTTGATGCTAGTTCCTGAAAGTCAATGCCAGTCAAATAAGGACATAAATATATCAAATATGTTTGATATTATGAAATGATTTAGAGCACATATTGCTTTTATTTGCATGTTTCATTTGAAAGAAACTTGTATAAAATTAAATACAACAGTTAAATACAGTTAAATACATCATTCTCAGTTCAGTTCATCAGCTGTCACTTGTCATCTCCTAATAATGTCTTAAGAAGATTATATTTTAAGGGTGCAATGTGTAATATTTACAAAGATCTATTTACAGAAATGCAATATATACATATCTGTTTTTTTCAGAGCAAGTAAATATAATTCCTTAATTTACCTTTGAAAATAAATATAATTTCTCTCTGCTGTCTTTACAGACGACATCTTTGCCAGTATCGGCCACCGTAGCTTCTCTAAAGCGAGGGGTGAGCGGGGAACGAGACGTTGGTTGCAATTCGCAACTTCACCGCTAGATGCCACTAAAATTTACACACTGCACCCTTAAAGGGTTAGTTCACCCAATAATCAAAATTATGTAATTAATAAATCACCCTCATGTCGTTACAAACCCGTAAACCCCGGTTTATCTTTAGAACAGAGTTTAAGATATTTTAGATTTAGTCCGAGAGCTCTCAGTCCCTCCATTGAAACTGTATGTATGGTCTACTGTCCATGTCCAGAAAGGTAAGAAAAACATCATCAAAGTAGTCCATGTGACATCAGTTCAATTTGGTGAACTGGTTCAAGAAGATCCGGTTACATCGAATGATTCGTTAGCGAACCGGATATCACTACACTGTTGTGTTTTGAACTTGCTCACAGAAGACACGGAAGAGAAGACAATGATGAATAAAGTCGTAGTTTGTGCTATTTTTGGACCAAAATGTATTTTCGATTCTTCAAAAATTCTAACTGACCCTCTGATGTCACATGGACTACGATGATATTTTTCTTACCTTTCTGGACATGGACAGTATACCGTACACACAGTTTCAATGGAGGGACTGAGAGATCTCAGACTAAATCTAAAATATCTTAAACTGTGTTCTGAAGATGAACGGAGGTCTCACGGGTTTGGAACGACATGAGGGTGAGTTATTAATGACATAATTTAGATTTTTGGGTGAACTAACCCTTAAATGCTTAATTTTACAAGTAGTGTTTTTTGTGCTTTTTCAAAAAATTAGGAATGGGTAATCAAGTAAACCTTGCTTCAGTCCGGTAAACGATCATCTTGAAATATTACTACCAATATAATAATTATTCTTAAGTTTACTTTCTAAAAATCAGTAACGATAAGACACAGGTTCTGTACCACTAAAGGAGGACATTTTTAAAAACCTACTAAAAGGCATTTTCTTTGATATAAGTATCAAATATAAGTATCACATGACAGAAGGCATGTAGAGAATTTTATGCAACTGATTTTTCATAAAAAAAAGTATCATGTTGATAATTAAGAGGTCTTTAATTTAGAGGTGTATGAATTATGATACAGTAGGATCTGCATTTAAAATGTGCATGATGGCCCTGGTCTAAAAAACACAGGTGGAATATTTTTCAAGATTATTTGCAAATATCTTCATCAACACAGACACCGGAAAACTCTTACAGAGGCAGGTCCGCAAAATAGCTCAATAGACTTTATCTTATCCCCTGTATAACCCTGGCTTTTATTGCAACGAACATACCACGACAGGTATGCCAAACACATGTGTATAGAAAGAAGCAGAACACAGACTTTTACACACAGGTGGACACATACAGAGGAGCAGATGCATGACTTATGTTGCTGATAAGTGTTCTGTAGTTTTGGGCATCAATAGTTTACCTATAGGGATACAGTGATAGTGTGATACGGACACCTGGGTGGCCAAAACATCTATCACATCACCTAGAAAAAGTCATGAGGCCACCCACCCACTACCACAATATATGCCTTTTTATCTCTCAATTTTGTACCTGGTGACCCAAGCTTCTGAATTCCTGATGTAAAGTCAACCACACAACCAATACTGATATTTCGTGTTGTGTAACAAGACAATATACAAAAACAAAGAAGTTGTCATTTTTAAATGATGGTGGTTTTGAAAATGTACTCATCCTCAGGCCATCAAAGATGTGGATGAGTTTGTTTCTTTATCCAATAGATCTGGAGAATTGTAGGATTACATCACTTGCTCACTCATGGATCCTCTGCAGTGAATGGGTGCCGTCAGAATGAGAGTCTAAACACCAGCTCATAAAAAAAAACATCACAATAATCCAAAAGTAATCCACATGACTCCAGTCCATCAGTTAAGATTTTGTGAAGTGAAAAGTTGCATGTTTGTTAGAAACAAATCCATTAAGACGTTTTTTACTTCACACTTTCGGCTAAAATACAAATCCTCTATTCAAAAGATTTCTTTCTCCAGTGAAAATGTCATCTAGTCTGCATCAGGAGAGAAATATTTGCAGATTAAGCAACATTTATAAGTGAAGACAGCCCAAAACAAATAAGTTTTGATGTGAGAGGACAACATAGGATGACATTTTTCACTGGAGGAAGTGTTATGGATAATGCACTTTTATTTTATGGGGCCATGGTTTATGGTTAAAACGCTTTGATGTTTATAACAAAATTAGTTCATTACAAACATGCAACTTTTTTTTTTAGCTTCATAAGACTTTAATTGATGGACTGAAGTGTGGATTACTTGTGAATTATTGTGATGTTTTTATGAGATGTTTGGACTGACGGCACCCATTCACTACAGAGAATCCATTGGTGAGCAAGTGATGTAATACAAAATTTCTCCAAATCTGTTCCGATGAAGAAACAAACTCATCTACATTATGGATGGCCTGAAGTTGAGTAAATTTTCAGCAGATTAATTTATTATTATAAATGAATTAATTTATTAATTTAGCTATTCCATAAAATTCTAACTATATATTTCGCCCAGCTCTTATCTACTAAATGTAAGTATAAAAGGCGTGAAGATATTAAGATATTATGAACATGAACATCATGATTTTCTAGCTGCTTTAAAACAACGTGACAAATATGAAAGCTTCTGCACCAGTAAAGATCACCAGAAGGGGGCAGCAATTTCATTTGATTTAAAACTGAATTTCCCTGCATGTCTAACTTTAGGTTGTTTAGATATTTTCACACTTTTGAACACACTGTAAGGGTAATGGCAGTCACAATTTAAGCAATATATTTGTGACATGACATTGTTATTTGTGTGTGAATATGATTGTATGTATGTTTATGTATGTTTGCATGTTCCATTACCTTTTGTCCTTTGATTCCTTCACAGCTGCATCCTGATTTCCCACTGCAGACACACCCCTGTAAAGAAAACACAAGTTAAATAACACCATGACTGCATGAATGCATTTACAGATATGGTAGCACCATAAGGCATTCTCATGCTTAATCAATAAGACAAACAAAGTCACCAAAATGCGACAAATATTGATAAAAATTTCTAGTCCTCTGTGGTTTTGTTTTGCAGCATCTTATCATTAGGATTTCTGAGTTAATTGACTGTGGGCACAAGATTTGCCCAAGCAGGCACCCATAATTTAATGAAATCATTTAATCAAGAAATGCATAAAATCCATGGCTTAAAGGAATGCTAGGAGTTTCACCAGCTCTCCGCATGAACATGCATTGTTATGGATGAACTCCAAAATTAAAAGATATGACAGGGACAAGCATAGTTTCATGGCCTCACGTCTCACTATTTAAAATCAAAGATGCATAGAGTTATGTCTTTGGAATAGCAAAGTTATGCTTCCTTGACAACAGCAGAAGTTGATAAACAAACACTATTATGTCTCATGAATTGCTTTTTAATAAAAATAACAGACTGAGGGTTTTTGTATGGTGGTCATATCTAAATTGTCTTGTAAATGTTTTACATTTATTTAAAAAAAATTACCAATGTCTTTTATACAATACTATTCAAGAGTTTTTGATGTTTTTGAAAGTATCTTATGCTTACAAAGGCTGCATTTATTTAATCAAAAATACAATAAACAGTAACATTTTTATTATTATAAAAAAAAAAAAAATTATATTCTAATATTTTTTTTAATGTAATTTATTAATGTGACTGCAAAACAGAATTTTAGTCCTCAGAGTCACTTGATCCTTATGAAATATTTCTTTGTCAGAAAACAATAGAAAAAAAATAGTTATTTCAAATTGTAATAAAATGTCACATTATCACTGTTTTTACTGGTAATGCAGCCTTGGTGAGCATAAAGGACTTCTTTCAAATACATTTAAAAATCACAATAATTTTATAGTCTTGAACGGTAATGCCTTTATACATTATCCCAGACTTTCAATCATACATTTTAAAAATCCATCATAAAAAATGCCAAGAGTTTCATTTTTTCAATGACAGAATTGTGCTGTAATCCATTCATTTTAGTAGACAAATGTGGTGAGAGTGTGTGAAGAAACTGTTTTTCAGACCAGACTGTCGATTTGATATCAACAAAGGTCAGACAGGGTAAGACAAAACACGTCTACTGATGATCTCAGATTGGTGAGACCATTGTCATTGGGGCAACCCTTGTTTGCTGTAACCGAATCTATCTGTCTAGCATTCTGCATATCATCTATGTGCAGTTCTGATGAGAGAGTCTGTACACAAAAAAAAAAAACACGATCAGATGGGCTATGATAGACAATCTGTTTGGGTTCATGTTGTTTGGGTTTTACCGTGCATGTAACACTAACAGAAGAGAGACAAACACCCACGCTACAACACGCAGAAATTAACATGTCTGGAGGGGGGCAACGATGTATAAAGGGATGTGGGATTTTAATGGATCACTTCAGGAATGTTTAACAATTTGGAATTAATTTCAGTTCAGTTGTAAATGTGATGTGCAGTTATATGTGATTTATATATGTTTTGTGTGTATGGGTGCATCCATAGGCCCGTATGAACTCATGGGAGAGTGTGTGCGTGTGTATGTGTTATCAGTCATGACAGATCTGTAGTCGCTGTTCTGTAAAAACTTCTGAACCAAATGACATTGTACAGATATCATCACAACAGACCAGAATCAGATACAGACCTGCATTATCCTGAGGAAGAGAGAGAGATGGAGATGAAGGTGAACAGGAGACAAAGTGGGAGAACAGAAAGGCTTTTCATCCATTTCTGTTATACTGCTCTTAGGAAAAGTGACATTACTAACAATATACAAATGATGCAATGACATTTCTAAAGCAATCTGTGCAATGTGAGATGCAGTCAGTGGTAATTTCGGAGATACAGCGATAACTTTCCACTGCTTTTATCAGGCATGTCTTCGTATGAATAAAAAGAAAAGAAAAGTTTCAGTATATTTTACAAGAAAATACTAATACAGTCTTTCGACTTTCACAATTCAAATTTCACAAACAAAAATAGTTTTATGTTGTTTTTCAATATTTCATTTATTTTTAAATTAAGTACTATTAATTTGTCTAATTATATGTTTAACCTCCCGGTATTGATGGTGGTGCCGGTGATGCCAGTTGCAATTTTAATGATAACAGCGAAAATAACTTAAAATGCTCTGTCATTTTTGATCATTCATATAAGATTAATACATAATTTAAATATATAAAGGGTATACATTCATTTGTGTCCACTCACAATATCAAAGAAAACATTGTGCTTTTGTAAAATAAAGAAAATATAAAGGGTGCACCTTCAGGCGTCTCAGTCTTGACGCATATCTCTTTGAAACACGCCACTAAATGAACTGAAACTTATCGAATATTCGACAGAGAGTTATATCTATAGAAAGCTTGACATGTCTTTTAAATTAAGTCTTACTGAAAACAAATATTCTCTGATAAAGTCATCCATATGAAAGCAACGCAATGTCCACACTAATTAAGACAAATTAGAGTTAATGTAGTTAGATGGGAAGGACTGGACAACTAATGCTGTTTCTGAAAGAAGACGAGCTGAGAGGAATAAGACAGAATTTACCTCAGAAGAAGACGCAATGAGAGGAATAAGCTTTATATTTTCCTCAGAAGAAGATGATCCAGCAGAGGACATCATTTACACTAGTAAGTCTTTTTATTATTATTATTATTAGCATAAATGTAAGCGGAGGGTAAAACCAACTACAAGATAAGGCTAAAAGTAGCCAAATCTATCAATTACTAACATCATAAACTCAAGGTTTCCATGTGTCCTTAAAAAGTATTTAAATGTCTTAAATAATGTTTCCCTAATATAAAGCCTTAAAAAGTCTTAAAATGTCTTAAATTGGATGGGTTTTAAATATGTCTGGTCATATTACCACTAAAATATCGTCAGTCAAACGGACCTGAATGACTGTTTATGTTTATGATTTTTTTCTTCCCTGTGGTAGTTAATTCATCATTAGAGAGATTTGCAGTTTCAGAATAAAGGTCAAACTACCTAACCCTAAATGATCTTGATCTTGAGATGTTTCAGTGTATTTATTCAACTCGAGGTAAAAATAGATGCTCTAGCATTTTACTTTTGTGGTTACTGTAACATTGCTTGAAAGCTCTGTTGAAATTATCTTTATGTTTAAAAGGATAGTTCACCTAAAAATGTAAATTCCATCATCAATTAATCACCCTCAGGTTGTTCCAAACCCGTTTGAGTTTCTGTCTTCTGTTGGACACAAAATAAGATATTTTGAAGAATATGGGTAACAAATCAGTTACTCATCCCCATTTGCTTCCACAGTATTTTTTTTCCCATACTATGCAAGTCAGTGGGTTCCAGTAACAGTTTGGGTGTCAGAATGATGACAGAATTTTCATTTTTGGGTGAACTCTTTTTGGGTGAACTCTTGGGTGAATTCAGTTTTCAAACACTTTTTTCTTTGACCTCACAGTCAAACCCTGCATCCTTAGAGATCTTTGCAAAAATCAATGATACTCCTTGTCTGAATCAGCATTGATCACAGGGATTCAACTGTGATTCTATATTACAAATAAACTGTTTTTGTCTTACTACCGTTGCACATTTCTACCCACATGCTGGTGTACCATTTCATCAATATATACACAAAAGGTTCTGGTGGTACCATGCTGACACTGCAGATAAGATATAACATGACACAGACTTTAATACAGACAGAGGCACGAGTAATGAAATATGTGGCCTATTGAGAGATCTAAAGATGATTGAGAAGTCCTGATGCACATGTGCTGGGGGCTTCATGGAGCTTCAAAGGGCCCTGCAGAATGAGTTTATTTGTGTTCGCAGATGCAGGTGTGCTCAGGTCCGGTCACGTTCTGACAGGTAAACACAGAGCACACACACCAACATACTCAAAATATTTGTACAAAGCATGTCTCACATTAAAAAGTCATTAGTCAATCATTTGTAAAATCATCAAAAAGTAAAGTCTAAAGTCCCGCCAATATGATTTTATATACATAAATAACAAGGTGCGACTTGAGACTTGGAATTGGAAAAAAAGATAAGAAAAGTGACAAGATGAGAAAAGAGGAGAGGAGCAGAGTTGTGAACAGATGAGAGGAAAACTGAAGAGAAGAGAAGAGAAAAAAATGAAAAAATGGAATGAAAATAAGACTACAAAAAAAGGTGTGAAATGTGAGCACAGCCAACTGTTTGTATTAGTTTTAAAATAGTTGAACGAAGCCCAGACTAAGAGCAGTGTAGCGATGAATAGGAAATATTCATAAACACCCTCTTAAGTCTCTCAGAACACACAAACAGGCTCAGGCTAACACAGACACTGTGAGTGTTGTCTGTTTATGCAAATGACCTGGCATCTATCTGATACCTGTCTGAAATAATCAAGTTAATGTTCGTCTGGTCGTGAAGGGCCTGTAGTCATCATCATCCAGATGTCTTGTCGTATCAACAGAAGATTAGTTAAACTCATTGGCTGACTGTCAGTAACACTACTGTGTATTTACATGCCCTTGAAAATTGACAGACAGTAATACCATTTTTTTTACACTGAACGCAACACAATGGGAACCCATCAGGAAATGCTGTCAGGATGCATACCAAATGTAAAGAGAGACACAAGTCATTGAATGTCTCTTAGTAGACATCCATTCTACTGGACTTTCCAGATATAATATGAACGGGATCGCTTTCAAAAGCCTGGGGTTATTAAGACTTTTGATTTAAAAAATGAATACCTTTATTCTTTATTGTCTAAATTAATCAAAAGTGACAGCAAAGGCATTCAAAATTTAAAATCTCACAAAGTACTTTATTTATGTTTCACAAAAATGCTGTTCTTCTGAATTCACTAATCATCAAAGAACCTTGAGAAATATATATATTTCCACAAAAATATTAAGCAATAAAAAAATTAATATTGATAATAATAAGAAATGTTACTTGAGCAGAAAATTACAGCTTAAACAGACCTAATACAAGCAATCACATAAAAACCTGCCTACAAAATATTGGTCTTATATACAATAAGACTTCCACTGTTTCGCACATCCTGTGGCAACGAGTTTCATAAATAAGGAGCTACATTGCTAAAGGCTCGAAACCTCATAAAAGTTGTGTGAATTCGAGGGAGAACAAGAGTGAGTACAGAAGATGATCTTAGAGTACAAGTAGGAGTTAGATGAAGAAGGTCAGATAAGTATGAAGGAGCAAGATTATTGAATGCCTTGTAAGTAAACAGTAGTATTTTAAATTCAATGTATATTTAACCAGGAGCCAATGCAAGTGTTCTAATATGGGAGTAATGTTATAAAAGTTCTGCAAATAATTTGTGCAGCTGAATTCTGCCCTAACTGAAGCTTATAGAGAAGCTTCGAGGGCAATCCATATCAGAGCATTACAATAATCAATACAGGAAGTGACTAAAGCATGAAGAGGAATTGCTGTGCTCTTTACCAAGAGAGCCGGACAAGGTAAATTCATATTATGTATGTGGAAATATGAAGAGTGAATGACTTACTTGGTATAACAAAGTACTATCAAAGATAACACCCAATATTTAGACTTGGCCAGATTGTTTTTTAAGCCAACAAGAAGAATTTCAATCTTAGATTTCACATCTAACTCTTTCAGATTTGATGTGACTCAGTCTTTAATCTTAGTTACACAATCTGAGAGGACAGATGGAGGAAAAATAGAGGTGGGTTTGGAAGACTATGATAAAACTAAATACCAAATTTCTCAGAAATATTACCAAGAGGTAGAAGAAAGAATAAATAAGAGTGGACCCAAAACTGAATCTTGGGGAACCCCAGTTGTAATGAACACTCAGCTCAGTGTTCATCTTCAGTTCTCTCTTCACATCAGTTCAGTCAGTGTACTGTTTGAGTAAATGAATTACTCCGGGATATTGGTTTGTTTTAACTCAGAGGGAGTGTCAGCCACATTAAAAAAGTTAACAGCTTAAGTCATTTGTGGATTAATGCTTATTGGAGGCGCGAACCGTTTAAAATGATTCAGTTCGATTTGGTAAACTGGTTCAAAAAGATCCGGTTACATCGAATGATTCATTCGCGAACCGGATATCACAAACTGCTTTGTTTTGAACTCTCTCACAACAGACACGGAAGAGAAGACAATGCTGAATAAAGTCATAGTTTTTGCTATTTTTGGACCAAAATGTATTTCCAATGCTTAAAAAAATTCTAACTGACCCTCTGATGTCACATCACTTTGATGATGTTTTTCTTACCTTTCTGGACATGGACAGTATACCGTACACACAGTTTCAATGGAGGTACTGAGAGCTCTCAGACTAAATCTAAAATATCTTAAACTGTGTTCCGAAGACAAATGGAGGTCTTACTGGTTTGGAACAACATGAGGGTGAGTTATTATAATGACATAATTGTGATTTTTGGGTGAACTATCCCTTTAAGTTGAAGTCAGAGTCACTTCTGCTTGGTGAAATTTCCCAGGTCCTTCCAATAGGAATCCATTGAGAGTTTCAATTTAGGGGGAACTTGTCGCTCTTGTTCACATCAATTAATTTTTCAGACAAACAGACAGTTGAAATTTACTAATGTGGCTGCACTTTTAGAATGACTTCTAAAGGACCATGTGAAACTGAATTAATGGCTGCTGAAAACTCTGCTTTGCATCATAGGAATAAATTACAATTGAAAATTTATTAAACTAAAAACAGTTATTTTAAACTCTAATAATATTTTTACAATATAACTGTTTGTACTGCATTTTTATCAAATAAATGCAGTCTTGGTGAGAATAAGAGACTTCTTTTAAAAACATGAAAATCTGACCCCAAACTTTTGTAAGGTATCTGGTTGAAATATAGTATGAATATAGAGACTTATGATTGCTACAGTTGGTGTTTTCTTATAGGCTAATGTCAAAAGACACCACTTTCCAAGTTTCTTTGGGCTCAGCACAGCTTACTCCCTCAATTATATACTGCAAGATGTCACCTGCTTTATTCTGCTCCATGCAAAATTGTTTGGAAAACTGTCTGATCGACAGCATCTTCCCAACATCCATCAAGCACATTCATTACTGCCACTCTGACTTCCTGCAGCTTGGAATGGCTGAGCTCAGTCAGGCCTCCTGATTGGTCAAACACGCAGAAAAATAAACATGGCAGGGTCCATACTGCATCTGTAAATCCCCCAGTGGGTGACGATGGATCCTACTGGCTTTATATGAATAAAGACTCTAAATCAACAGGCAGGCTGGACAATGAGATGAATCCAGGGACTAAAAGCACACAGTTCATAGTCTGGATATAGGATAAATTTTTCGCAGTGGAGAAGAGACGAGATTCTTGTGTTCCCTGCTGCACTTCTTTCACTCCTCCATGATATCTTCACCCTCAGGGCTGATGCAGAGGTTATTGACTTCATAACATTCCTGGCATTTCCCGGTTTATTCCCTGCATTTCCATCCCACCACAAAAAAACCTCTTGGACTTTCTTTGTCTTACTTTGAACATAAACATTCTGCTAGCTGGAGTCATGTTTTGACAAACTCTCTCCTGCGAGACAACATAATTGACACACAACATGGAAATCCCAAATCATGTGGCCTAAATCTTAAGCAAAACACAGTACAAATAACAGATTTAACTAAAAAGGCTTACCTTCACTACATGAATATAATCAAATACAAAGCTTACTCTTTAAATGTCCCGCATCTGTGGTGAGATGGAGATGGAGGAGACAGGCAGAGGGCGTGAGAGAGAGAAAAAGAGGTGTATAATAGAGCTGGGTCTGGACAAGGGACAGCAAAGACAAGACAGAGCCTGCTTAAACATGTCCTGCTTCCAACAACGACAGAGAGATGGTTCACAGAATAATACTGAATAATACTGAAACATACAGACAAAGAAAGAAAGATTAAAACATTAGTGGTCAAAGTCTGTCAAACTAGTTTAACATTAATACCAGAACGGGCAGAATGGACAGAAAAGCAGAGGGAAACTGGGAAATGCAAGGGGACAAAAAAAAAGTTAGCAAAATTAAATATGTGACCCTGGACCACAAAACCAGTCTTAAGTCACTGGAGTATGTTTGTAGCAATAACCAAAAATCCATAGTATGAAGTAAGAAACACTGAACCTGTCTGACAAAGTGAATCATGATTAAAGAACAACACATCATGGCACGATCTAAAGAAATTCAAGAACAGATGAAAAACAAAATAGTTGACATGTATCAGTCTGGAAAGGGTTATAAAGCCATTTCTAAGGCTATTGGATTTCAGCGAACCATGCCATTATTCACAAAGGAGAAAACTTGGAACATTGGTGAACCTTCCCAGGAGTGGCTGGCCTACCAAAATTACTCCAATAGCTCAACGTCGAGTCATCCAGGAGGTCAATAAAGAACCCAGAAAAACATCTAAAGAACACAGCAGACCTCTTGCCTCAATTAAGGTCAGTGTTCATGTTTCAACAATAAGAAAGACACTGGGCAAAAATGGCATCCATGGGAGAGTTCCAAGGCAAAAGCCATTGCTGACCAAAAAGAACACAAAGGCCCAATCCAAATTCTACCCCTTAGCCCTTCCTTTTTCCCCTACCCCTCCGTTTCACGGGTGTATCGATTCTCTTTTGGTTGGAGGGGTAGGGATAAGGTTAAAAGGCCAGATAGCCCTTCAAACAAAGATTTTTCAGGACCACACTTTTAACGAAGGGGTATGAATTAACTCAGCAACATGGCTGCTACAGCAAACAAAAAGACACATAAATGTAAGCTTTTTTGACATAAATAAAGATTTTAACGAAAAGTAATCATTTGTTTTATGTTACATTCAATTGTGAGTTCATATTAACGGTCATGTTACTCAAAGAAATGTTTGCAAAAAAATCGCTAATATTTGCCAACGTCATATTATTACAGACTGCATGATAGTGCAACAGCCTATGTCTGATCAGGGCGATAACTGCCGTAGACATTGATGGGGGCTTATCCTCCCTATAATTAGAAATCACTAAATCGTTTTCTTAAATATTGCCTATTCGAGAGAGAAAGAGAGAGAGAAAGAGAAATGGAAGTTGCGTGTATTCGAGTCTGTGCGTTTATCTTTTTAGAGTGAGTTTACTTAAAAACAGCGATTGTATCCCCTCGTCGCTGGAAAATATAATGTAGTGATTCAGTATTTAAACAGTATTTAATAAAAGTCAAAAAGGGGCAGCGTTGACTAGTTTATTTTCTCCTGGATGTGTGAGCTGCGCGATTTCCTATATGTGTGTGTGTCAGTAAGCAGCTCATTAATACAGAACGATAATTAAAGGCTCTAATGCACACCAGTATATGTGTGTATTGTATGAGCTAGACGACGAATGATGATGTGTGACATCATAGTAGTGGTGTCCCAATACTTAGGGGAATATTTTCTCCCTTACCACTTGACACTCTGTTTCAAGGGACAAGGGGAAGGGGTAGGCGGAGGGTTAGGGGAAGGGGAAGGGGATTAAAATAGAACTGGGATTGGGTCAAAGGCTTGTCTCATATTTGCCAGATATTATCTTGATTATTCCCAAGACTTTTGGGCAAATTATTATGTGGACTGATGTAGCATTTGGACCAATCAGACACACAATTTTCCATTTGATTTAACAAATAAATTATTCATTAGATCAACAAATGATCACAGACCACATTAAACATACTAGGTGCCAGGATGTATGGGAACGGCTCCAGACCCCTGGTTACCATGGCAACCACAACATCTCAGCCAGACCAGATAACTTTTATGACCTGAGAGTATGTGAAGAGAACCTTCCTCCTACTAAGTTCTCTCTGAAACATACTGCTATAAAAAATTTAATCTTCTCTAATTAATTCATAGAAATACCTTTCTTTAAATGAACAGACCTATACTGCAGGTCATTGTGTATTTTTTTAGGCGGGCTATTATTATTCGGCCATCAAATTGCCCAGCTATTTCACTTCAGCATGTGAAAGACTAAATGCCAGTCAACCCAAACACCTGATTGCATATGCTGCTGTGAGGGGGGCACAACCAGTTATTAGATTTAGGAGGCAATTACTTTTTCACATAGAGCCTAAGCAGGTTTGGACTTTGAAAAGCTTTTTTCCCTTAAAAATGTAATTTATTATTTCAAAACTGTTCTTACTTGGGTTACCTTTGTGTAATATAAAAATTTGTTTGTTGATGTGAATCTTTTAAGTTTGACAAAATATGCAAAAAATAAAAATAAAAACAGGAAAGAGCAAAAACCTTTTCAAGGCACTGATTATATATATATATATATATATATATATATATATATATATATATATATACCATATATACCATATATACCATATATACCATATACCATATACCATATGGTATCAGATGGCAACTTGGTCGAAATTGGCTTTGAGCGAAACAAACTTCACAGTTGTTCAGACGACAATCACCAACACCCTCACAACACAAGGAGGGTAAGCCACAGAAGGTCAGTGATGAAAGGGCTGGCTGTTCACGGAGTGCTGTATCAAAATATATTCATAGAAAGTTGACTGGAAGGGAAAAAGTGTAGTAGGAAAAGGTGCACAAGCAACAGGGATGACAACGGCCTTGGGAAGATTGTCAGGAAAAGACGATTCAATAACTTGGGAGAGCTTCACAAGGAGTGGACTAAAGCTGGAGTCAGATCATCAAGAGTCACCACACTCAGATGTCTTCAGGAAAATGGCTACAGCTGTAATAAATTCCTAGAACCTAGCCACTCCTGAACCAGAAAAAACATCAGAAGCATTTCACCTGGGATAAGGAGAAAAAGAACTGGACTGTTGCTCAGTGGTCCACAGTTCTCTTTTCAGATGAAAGTAAATTTAACATTTCATTTGGGCATCAAAGTCTGGAGGAAGACTGGAGAGGAACAGAATCCAAAGTCCAGTGTGAAGTTTCTGAAGTCAGTGATGATTTGGGGTGCCGTGATATCTGCTGGTGTTGGTCCATTGTGTTTTATCAAGTCCAAAGTCAATGCAGCCTTCTACCATTAGATTTTGGAGCACTCCATGCTTCCATCTGCTGACAAGCTTTATGGAGATCCTGAATTTTGCAGCAGGACTTTAGCACCTGCCCAGAGTGCCAAAACCACTTCCAAGTGGTTTGCTGACCATGATATTACTGAGCTTGATTGGCCAGCCAACTCACCTGACCTGAACCTCACAGAGAATCTATGAGGTATTGTAAAGAGGAAGATAAGTAACATCTGACAAACAATACAGAGGAGCT
This sequence comes from Carassius auratus, assembly GCF_003368295.1. NCBI lineage: Eukaryota > Metazoa > Chordata > Actinopteri > Cypriniformes > Cyprinidae > Carassius > Carassius auratus. The sequence continues at coordinate 8,683,887 of NC_039257.1, forward strand.
GAAGACCACTATCAAAGGAACCTGGGCTTTAATAACACCTGAGCAGTGTCACAGGCTGATCGACTCAATGCCACTCAGCACTGAAGCAGTAATTCATGCAAAAGGAGCATCAACCAGGTATTTAGAGCATAATTAAACCTGCTTTGGAGATCTTGAACATTTCTGTTTTGTAAATCTTTCAGAAAATATTCTAATTTTTTGAGATTCAGAATTTTGAATAATCCTAAACTGTCATAACCATCATCATAATAATAATAAAAAAACCTCTTGAAATATTTCAGTTTGTGTGCAATGAATCTAGAATATGAGAACGTTTGCTTTTTTGAATTAAATTACAAAACATAAATCACTTTTCCATTATATTCTACTTTTCTGAGATACAACCTGCCAAGTGAAACTGATATCACTCAAGTTTATATCTGACGTTGGAGTTTTGACGTGTCGCCCGTCCGATATGCATCGCAACTGAAAGCACTAGAGCAGCTTTCTGTTGTTATGGTAACCATCTCACGTAATCCAAACTTCTCTAAGCGCAAATTTATTTACTTATGCCTGACTAACATCAGGCGGTTAGCCTACTGGATGTTGTTTGAAAGCCTATATGCTTCATTTTAATACATAATCTCCCACATAATAATAATAAAAAAATATATGTTTAAGATATTGTATGTTTCATAATTAATCACACTCCACATTCTTGCACTACTTTTTATTTTCTTCGTTAAAATGATTCGAACTTAAACGAATGCCTTTTTTAGTAGCCAAATTCGTTTGTGAAACTCACCGATTTAGTTTGAGCCGGAGTAACAAGTCCCAGCAACATTATTCCGAAAAGTGTCGCTCGCAATATTAGGCAAGAATCCATCTTCTTATCTGCACCGGACGCGCGCACAATCACACCAGTCCAGTCGCCACAAGTCGAACGTTATTCAGGCTTCCTGGAGTTAAGATTTCCAGTCTATCTCTGGTATCACCTGCAGCACTGCGACCATCTCTGAAATAAAACTTTAACTTGCGCTTAAGAAACTGATTCAAACTTTTTGGGCTGTCAATGAATCCTCAAGAATATCAAATCGGCGGGGGTTCGAGGAAGTGTGTTTGTCAGACTCGGCCGTACCTGCGTTGTGGTTGGACAGCCCATTACGTCATGAAACACAGAGCCCCAGCCGCTATCACTCTCCTGAGCGTTTCTGTTAAAGTTTTCGGCGTGCACCTTCTCTATATGGTATTGTAATTTATGTGTTAATGTAAAGCCGCGGTGGCAGAGGAAACCACGGGAGCAGGTGAGGAGTTTGATTTCGTTTTTGTTTGTTGTTGTATTTGGGTGTTTGATTTAAAGGTCCTGCTATGTCGTCGAAATGTTTGTCGTGTTTTAAAAATGCGCGTCTTCATTTAAGTCGATCAGTCAAAGAGCTTATTGTCAATAGCGTTTGGCCAAATGTAATATCATGGATTGCAGCTGCAGTTAGAAATTAAATACAGGGTGAAATCACTGTATGTAGCTGTACGCTACCTGACCACAACCTTTCTGAGGTGACAGAATTTGTGCGGGTGAAAATAGAACAGTTTGGGGGTAATAAAGCAGAAATTGATGTCTGCAACAGTTTGATTTGTGATGTTGATAATGGATTTTAAATGACTGACGATTCTAAGGTTTTATTTGATATATAACATCCACAGAAGCTTGTCAGCTACTTGTTTGAATGAAAGTATCATGGCTGAGCAGAAATTTGTAACACCACTATCTAGCCTCCT